>NC_089798.1:7040196-7147696 GCF_040412425.1 Macrobrachium rosenbergii
CTTTGGCCTTTTAAAGAGTCCGAATTTCCTTGCTGAAGTAAATATGATGAATACAATGACTAGTGTCAAGAATATGTTGGTCATTGTGCCAAAACCAATTTGTTTTAACATTTTTGGTATGGAAGTAGATTGGCCAAAACACAAACTAGCTTTTGAAGTAATATAACCGACAGGTTACTGGAAGACCAGGAGGAAGAGTCCTTAATGGCACAAGGCTGCCTTAAGAATGAACAAACGATCAACTACAGCCTGTGTTTTAGGAGGTGGATGTAAATTTACAGTTAATATATTATTGAAGGTAAGGTAATTGGGACTGGTGAATTGGTGACTCATCACAAAAGTGTTGACTCAGACTAGATTACAGTAATTCCTAATCAAAACATTTCAAGTTCTGTATCTTATCAAACGGAATATGGATCTCAAAGCATGACAAGAGCGGAATAATGTAAAACATCCCCTTGAGTGTTACTTCACGCATTTGCTTGAAACTTACTGTTGTTGATCGAAGACTGGCTGCAGATACGTTGACTACAAGATTAAATTGTGTATATCTTTTACAGAATTATCTCTGACCAAATAACGTGGATAAGTTAGATTTATGTTTAACCAAGTAGCATGTTTTCTTTATATGTAGAAAAACAAGGAGAATATGAGGCGTCAGCTCAGTTGAATGCATTACTGAGAGGACGCTCTATGGGTTTGGCATACGGTAGCATAGGGGAGATTTACCCTTAGTCACCTCTTAAGAGACTTAACCAGTGGTATGGCTGCTGTAAGTGGGAGGTACAACGATTGGTGTGCTTTTAGAATTATTTTATTTCTTTATGATGCTGCTGCAGTTTTGCAGCGGGCATGACGCAATTCAACAAGGGCTTGAGTAAATGATAGGTGTAGTCAAGCTGCAGAACTAGGGTAGTACTGGGTTACCGATCTGGAATGGGATTGTAGAGGGTTATAGTACTATCAGTGCACCTTCGGCTGTGCACTGTTGACATTAGTAAGGGTGTTTTCAGCGTCCCTTCCTCCTGTAGCTGCATCTACATTTTTGCCTTTTACTTTACATCACTTTCTTTCATCTTGCTTTCCAACTTCTTAGTGAATTGTGGAGTTTTCATGAGGTTTCATCTGTAGTTCCTGGTACTTCTTATTTATTTTCCTGGATATTTTTATCTTGCTGTCCAACCACTTCAGATCCTTATTTCCAGTCTCTTCAGTATTTAATGGCTGAAAGTGACTCTTACTTCATTCATTGAGCTTGAAATGTAAATGTTTAAATTTTTATAGTTTCCCAGTTACAACTCACCCTTCCAGTGTTTCCACACTTGTTGGACATAGCATGGGTGTTGATGGCCTCCCTTCAGAGATTAATGACAGTCTTAAGGATTCGAACTTTTCACAAGGGTAGTGTCTCGAGACAATGAACTAGACAGCCTTTTCATTCAAGAAAACGGAGAGCCAGAGATGTAGAGAGGAGTTTAAGGGTACCAACGTAACGGCAACTTTATTTGGGAATCAAGCAAAGGCGATCGGGACCAATCAGTCTGAGAATGCGTTTGTCTTGTGGACATTAATTTCTCAAAATCAATGAAGAGGGAGTGGAAACGTATTGTAAAAGTGTTAAACAAATGTAGAAAGGGCCTGATACGAGTAATAAGCAAAAAGAGGAATGAGGAAACAATCTGGCAAGACCTGTGTTTGGTCGTAGCTAATAGTATTATTGTTATTGCAGTTATCCTTCCGACCATATACTGTATACTTGTGATAATTTTTTATTATAATCGGTACAAGTAGAATTGCAAGCATCATCATGATTTGTGTGTATTTTTGTACGCACAACCAGCGCCGCAAACAGAGGTGAACGATAATCATGTCAAGCATCAGATTGTTATATCAAACCCAAATAAATATACTGGGCTACATGTCATGAACAGAGTTGATACACATTTCATACATGTCTGCCATATTAAAATTCTTTGTATAACGTCCAATCCTTCTCAAGTTTAAACTTAATAGCTTTCTGACAGCCTTATTTTACTGTTTATGGCCTTCCTTTTAACTCCTAGATAGCTATATTTCAAGGACAGACGGGAGAGACGACAAGAATAATAAAAAAGTTCGGTATTCAGTCACTTTCTGAAACATAAAAATGATAAAAAAGGTGTTCCCGCTTAGTTCACAGTTATAAAATATTGTAATAATCATAATAGATCACAATGACAGATAATTTCTTAGATCCTGGAATAAATTCATAACCCTGACGTGTGACTCCCGTATTGCAGATAAGACCGAGGTCAATTCCTAGAGGAAACTCTGCAGAAATTTCAGAAGCTCCGGGTAGCTGTTTATAGTGCGTTTACCTTGTGCAGTATCGCCCGATACCTCCCATTTCTTTTTTGAGCATCACTGTTCTTCCTTGGCGAGATTTTCCTCTCAGATAACTAACTTCCTTAAAATGGGTCTTCGTGTTCCGTTTCTCTCAGTTTCGTGAGTTCTAAGAATATTTTCTTCTGGTCGTGTAGGTAAACTGAAAATAGATATAAAAAACTGTGGTTGTACATCCAGAAGTAAATAAAAGTAACCATAATACCAGTGGTGATAAATTAACTTCCCTAACTTTAATCAGAGACTCTTCAACTGGGAGGTCATTCACTGAAGTAGCAGTTTCTTTAATAATTATCCTCGAGCTTTTACGTAAATGGATTTCAGTGCGTTCTATACGGTCGTTTTCCATCTAGAATATCATCTCTGGACTCCGTCACTGTTTGGCAAAGCATCGGCAGTAGGTGACCAAACATGCCCATCGTCACTGGATACGTTTAAATCTGTTGCCGTAACTATTACGAGCCATACTTCCATGGGGAATATATATCCTTACTCTTTCTCACTGACGCTGTAAACGTCTGGTTTCAGACATTCCTTTTTATCCCCATATTTATATTCTGAATACCCCGTCTTCTTTAAATAGGTAAAATAATGGCTATAAACAAATGTCTTTCCTGTTTAAGTGGTATCTAGAAAATTTATCAAAATTTCAATCAATTTACCGTTACCCGTAGTGAATGATGATGTGAAGAAAAAATGCGTAATTCAACATGTACAGTAAATAATAAATCGAGCCATATTTTTCTCTCACATTGAAAAATGATAAACTTCGAATTGTAGTTTAAATGAAAAACTGCCTGAAGATAATATTTAGGGGTAATTTAGCTTAGTCAAAGCATGCCTAGGGTCCTGTAGTTGACTCTACTACATTCGATATGCATACTAGAGGTTTGTGTGTAAATACCTCCAATTTCGTCTGATACAAGCACTCCAAGATATAACTCAAAGGCGCCCCCCCCCTGCTCTCTTCAAAGATATTTCAAACTCTCAAGTATCCATCCAGCCTAACCTTGAGCATTGCAGTGAAGAACTAAGAGTCGATTGGATTGAAAAGATATTTAATACGCATCGCTCAAAACCATTATCTGACATACACTTGTAAATATGCATAGACATATATAAACGCGCGAGCACGCACAAAAACACACACACATATATATATATATATATATATATATATATATATATATATATATATATATATATATATATATATATATATATATATATATATATATATATATATAATGGCTACAAATGAAATGTGCGTTTGCACTGCGTGCTCGCACCTCGATTGGCGTAGTGTTGGCCTGTTTATATAGTAGACAAACAGCCCAACTCCGTGAGGAATATTTCAGGTATATTCGGTTATCACGTGGAGATGCGCTAAACATGCCCTTGAAATCTATCCCCCTTGATATTTCACACATTAAGGATACGGGAAGGTATTCTTTCCTGTTAAAGACGAATAATGATGCAATAATAATAACGTTAAGTAATGTTACAAATGCAAAGATTAATCAAATAGTAATTTCGATCAGACATGGAGTCATGATGCTTCAGTATCCAAAGGGAAATTTGATAAAATGAAATAGGTAATTACTTATCGTTACCCAATAAATCTGTGTCATATCACTGATGGAAAGGGGAGACATGATCATGATTAACATTATTAATATCTGAAAAATTGGTGTGATATCTGGACTTTTAAGTTTTACGTGTATCATTTCATTTTATATAATGCAAGCATGTGTGATTTGTTTCATTGTAATTAGCATGTTGTACGTCAGCATTTGAAAATATGGAGCCAAGGACAAACAATAAGAAAAAAATATCTTATCATGAGACGCGATAACTATAATATTTACAATAAACATGCTTTTGGAAACGTGATATTAAAAAATTCCTTTGTTTTTTCACCAATTGCTTATCTGTTGCAAGTGCAATACTATACACTGAATTGTATCGCAGAAGTATAAGAGATGGCAGGTCGGCAGATTTTCAAATACCATTTCTTCAGAGATTTTATTTTGTATGTTGCAGTTCTTCCTATGGCTGTATAACATGAGGAGAATATGGGATTGTACTTTATATTTTCGAGCCTAGTTTCACGCTCTCCTTAGAAATATATAAGAACTTATATAAACGAGTCTGAAAACGTAGCATGAGTTATGTTCACTAAAAGAAGGATCAAGGCTACTTTTTTGGACAGGTATTCAATACAGTACACTTTAATTGTAAGTACTGGATGTGCGTGACGTCATGACAAGTGTGTGTGTGTGTGTGTGTTTTTTTTTTTTTTTTTTTTTTTGAAGGATATTAGTTACATTAAGTTAACATAACTTGCCCGAGAAAAGCCCAAAGACAGTGATAAATTAACAGATGATTAATATTGACAGTAGGCATATTTTGGGGGCGCATCTTCATAGTGATGACTTTCGGGGAAAATCTTGTATATGGTACTAACTGACGGAGTTTTTTTTTTTTTTTTTTTTTACATAGCTTAACCAATAAATTCTTGGGACATCTTATGGGCCAGTCGAGTAGTTATCAGAGCGAGTTAAGCCAAGCCTTATTTTGAGATTTATTCCTTATCCATTTTGTTTTTTATTGTCTGCATTTCTCTTCTATTAAGAAACTCAAAGAAATTCTATCTATTGATAAACAGTTAATTGAATTGTTATTTTGACCCAGGAAGGAAATTAGTTGCTTCAGTTTCCTAAAAGTAATACTGATAGTATATAAAATGAATATTTATCGCCATGGAGCACACCGTATCATATCAGAAATGGCAAGGAGAAACTTGAAAGTAATTAACATTTTCTTTGTCGAAAAATGCGACAGGTATCATGGAAAAAAATGTGACGAACATATCCTGTCACATCTTAAAATTACTGTATTATTTTACTAAAATGTATAACTCAAATGAATGATACTCTCGATTACTGTGGTGTTCTACGTTACTTTGTTTCTTTTTTCTAAATATGGAGCTAAGGAAAAAAAGCTTTCGTATAATGGGTAAACTAAAAAGCGATTTAAGTGTATTTCTGTCCCAAGTTATTTATACAGTGAATTGTTATTTGTCCAGATTTTAGTTTCTCGATCCCACGTTTTAGCTCTTCGTTGGACGAATCGGTAGAGCTGTGGACTAGCACTCGCTAGGCCCGAGTTCAAGTCTCCGGCCGGCTGATGAAGAGTTAGAGGAATTTAATTCTGGTGATAGAAATTCATTTCTCGCTATAATGTGGTTCGGATTCCACAATAAGCTGTAGGTCCCGTTGCTAAGTAACCAGTTGGTTCTTAGCCACGTAAAATAAGTCTAATCCTTCAGGCCAGTCCTAGGAGAGCTGTTAATCAGCTCAGTGGTCTGGTAAAACTAAGGTATACTTTTTTTTATTCTCTCGATCCCACGGAACCCTTTGAAGTCAGAAGTGGAAACTCTTAAGCTGTACCACAATCGGGATTGAACAGTCGCCAGATTTATATTATTCAATTTCCGTAGGTCATGTTATTTTTATTTGAAAGTGTGTGCAAGTCTGATGTGCATATATATATATATATATATATATATATATATATATATATATATATATATATATATATATATATATATATATATATATATATATATATATATATATATATATATATATATATATATATATATATATATATATATATATATATATATATGATATACAGGGTGTTTTGAAATTAGAGCTCCCCCTCTACAGCATAAACTAAAATTGATATGGACAAAAACAAAAGTAATTTAGAACAGGTATTTATTTAAGTTTCTCTCTGAGTATTTGATATTTTGTGTGACCTCCATCTGCCTGTACCACAGCCTGCATTCTTGAGTGGTATGATTTCAGCAAATCGCAAAAAACTGAGACTCAAACTCCATTTTCCTGAGCACTTCGGTCACCTCTCTTCGCAGGTCGTCGAGGCTTGGTATACCATCATAGTTCGCTGTGTGTGCTGCAACACGATCTTTTAAGATACTACCAATGTTTTCACCCACGTTAAGGTTAGGTGAGCTACCTGGAAATTCACTTGGCTAGAAGACATCGATACCACTGTTTTGAAGCAGCTCCTGTGTCTGAAGAGCCTTGAAACATGGTGCCTTATCATGCAAAAATGTGACTTCTTCAACAGATAACACATTTTCAGGATCTTTGAGGAAAGGAAATACTCCACCAGTGAGCACAGTTTCTCTGAAGTATTCGCCATTCCATGACTGTCCTTTTTCTTTGATGATCCACATTAACCATTTGGCTGTGAAACAGAAAAATTCCCAAACATTCAGGAAATTTCACAAAATGGTGATAGCACATGTCATCATTGATATCATCCAACTTTGCAGCCCTAATGATGTCATTTTTATGATTTGGCTTCCTGACTGTGTAAATGAAGAATTCATCTGATGCGGCAACATGGAGAAAGTCAGCTTTATCCCAATCTTTAAGAAATAAACCACAAAACCATGCACGGTCTTCTCTCTGTTGCTGAGTGATGTTGTGCTTGCTGATAACATGAAATGGCGTGATACCAGATTTTTTCAACTCACGATATACAGCACTATAACTTCTCTTCTTTCCCTTTTTGGTTTCTAGTTCAAGTGCCAATTTATGTAAAGACTTTCTTGGTCTACCCACTGCCTCAGCTGTGATGTCTTTTGACTCCTGAGATAGGACTTCATGCCTCTTAAGATTCTCACTCTTTTTGCGATGACAGTCATATGGATTTTTGTTCCAGTTTCTTTTAACAAAGGATTCATCTCTTTTAGCGTATTTAGCTATCCAGGAACGTGAAATGAAGGATGCTCCAGCATTCCTGGCCTCTTTGAAGGTTATAGCCTGGATTCGGTCAATCCATCTGATTTCCTCCAAGCCGTTAGCCTTGGTTGTATCTAACTCCATCACTCAGTCTGAAAATACAAGAAATGTAAAATGAAAAATAGCTTAATAGAAACTTAAAATAATATACTTGGAGATAGGCTATAGCAGAAAACTTCATAACTTTCCATTTGTTCTGTGGAGGTTGGGGCTCTAATTTCGAAACACCTGGTACTGTACATGTAATATTTATTATAATCATTGAGTTACAAATGTGATTTAATATCCAGTTCGCTCTACCTCAGGAATTATAATTGATAAGTGACAGTCACCCGATGGACTCGAACCATGGTAGGGCACTCATCACTGAAATAGATAGTTGTCGTCGGTGATTTGAGTCCATCAGGTGACTGTCACTTATCAATTACAATTCTCATTCGGTATTATTTCCGAGGTAGAGAGAAGTGGATATTAAACCACTTTTGTATCTCAATGTTTTGTATGAAAAATGTCACTGTGATGTGATAAAGATTCAATATATATAATATATATATATGTGTGTGTGTGTGTGTGTGTGTGTGTATATATATATATATATATATATATATATATATATATATATATATATATATATATATATATATATATATATATATATATATATATATACACACACATACATGTGTGTGTGTGTTTGTGTCTAACAACAGTATATTGATATTGAATTTATTTTTTAATCTCTCGACTGGGAATTATTGATCATGATGTTCAGGTTTAGGGTGGATGGATCCTAGAGAGTTTGAAGTATCTTTGAAAAGGGTACTTGTCGGCTTTTATGACTTATTTGGCAATGTTCATATCGGGTAAAGTTGAAGGTATTTGATACAAACCTCCAAGTACTTAAATCGAATATAATAGGGTCAACTCTAGGACTCTGGGTATGTTTTGACATGAGTAAGCCACTTAGATCTAGGTCTCTGGGTATGTTTTGACATGAGTAAGCCACTTAGAATTATCTTCTGATGTTTTCAGGTTTAACTAGAATTCTGTTCTTTAAGGGTTCCTTTATCCTTACAGACTACTTCAAAGTATAGGAATTTTTAATGAGATAGGCCTATACTGCGGTACTTTTCTCAATAATCATGATCTTATAAAAATTTTATATCTCAACTTGACTTAGGTGAGGTCAGGTTAATAAAACACTCGTATTGGAACGCCGTAAGCTTACCCGTGGATAACATACGAATACTTACTCCTCCACCCCAATAAGGTTAATGATGATGGTTCCTAATTTTGCTATTATCTGAAGTAGAAAAACGCCCAATCCCCTACTAGCTTCAGTGATGTTAACCTTGGATATTTACTGCCAGGTCAGAAGAAAAATGAATAAAAAAAATGAATTCTTACAGATGGCTACAGGATCGTATTATGATTCACCTTTAAATTGTGATATTCCTTGATAAATCATCATATTCTATGAAAACTGCCTGCAGTGCCAGTATAGCAAACAGTATTGAATATCATGACACATGTACCTCATTACAATTGTAATGCACTACTGTGTTGTTATATGATAATAGGTCATCCAGATATGGCCATCTAGTACTCATCATGGTTTAACTAGATCAAAACCGAGGGAAACTCACTCAGTAACACAATTTAATTGACTTATTTATTTATTTCTACTGTATATAGAGAGTTTTGACTTCAATCTTCCTCTTATTTAACATCGTTTTTAATAGTCTTCTTTAAAACTCTGCAGATTAAGGACATTTCTACTTAACTTTTCCAGCTCTACAGTCTGTACTTAGCTTTTCCAGCTTTTCCAGATCTGTCAGTATAGTTTGTGCTCGGCTTTACTTAGTTTCCAGTTGTGCCCACTACAGTCTGTACTCATTTTTCCATTTCAAGGGTAGGATGTGTTTATTTTGACATTAACTTGGCCGTGGGTAGAATTATGGGCCAAGATCCCCCATAAGCAGCCTTTGTCATTGTTCATCTGATTTTATTGATCTCATTTTTACTTTGACTACATTATTTTTTACATTTTTTATATGATCACACACATTCCACAGTTCTGCAGTATTGCATTGAATATAGTCTACAATGAGAAGCACCAATTTGCCACATTGTTGTTGCAGCTAATGTATGCATTTAATATAGTAAGAGTTTGGGAAAAAATTGTTGAAAGACCAGCCAATGTTTCTGTTACAGATATGTAACTAATGTTTTACGTTTTTCCTTCCCCGTATGGTCCTTTAAACTAATACAAATAGTCTGTTCTTTAGCGTTCAAAATTTCATCTCTTCCCCACACCTATTTCCTTTTTCCCAGTGCCTTCTTTGGGTGTAGAACTTTCCTAGCAGATCACCAACCTTGTAGAAGATGCTTGCTTTGGTTCCTTAAAGCCGCTTGTTTTAAAACACTATTGCCTGTGAAAGTACTTTGGTCATTCCAGGCATCTTCTTGTGATGGTAGTCTTACTTTTGTAGATCTAATTGAAATATCTATTCTTCTGTACTTCTACGAAAAAATTGTAATTTTTCAATTCTGTCTCTTACAGAAGGAGATTTCTAACACTTTTGCATGTAGAATCTTGAATAGCATCTTTAGGTCCATGGTTTTGCCCTTTTGTCTTCATGTATATAACTTGTTTAAAAAAAAAAAAAATTTCCTCATAGGCACTCCTTTTGCAGTTAATCCCTTACTCATAATTCCTACTACCATGATCCTCACGCAGTGCTTCTTTCGAATGCTGTGCTGTTATAATTTCTGCTCTGGCCAAATTGTATTACATTTCCTTAAGGAACTTGGTAATAAAATGGCTCCTACATGAACACCTCCGTTCGTAAGCATTCATTGAGTTGGTTCATTCCAATGGAATGTGATTGCTAACCCCATCAGTCTACTGTTAAAGTAATTTAATTGTGTGATCAGTAAAGTAGTGCTTCGTCGTCTTGTTTTCCTTTGATGAGGAATTTGGTAGATCTTGCTAATTATTTTTTGTGACCTTTGTGATCCTCCGCCCCTGTATTGAGTGATTTCTGTATGGAGTATTTTTAGAGTTGATTTTTTACATAATTTTTTGGATGCTTATATACCCGGGTTCAGGTATTTCTCTCCCTTAAACCTGCTCTTGGGTTCTATCTCTCCTCCGATTTTGTCTAGCTAATTGAGGAACCCACGCACATTTCTGGTAGTAGATTAGACCTCATATTCACAGATGTTCCAGCTATTGTCAAGTCCAAGGTCTGTGAATATATAGGTTCTTCTGGCCATTTCGCCATTGAGATGGACATATCTGTCAGTCAGTATGTTCCTAATGCCACCATTGGGAAAACGGTCTGGCTGAAATCCAGAACCATTTGGGATCGCATTATTGAAGCTTGTCAGGCACTTAATATTTCAGATGCTATATTAGACCCTGATCCCAAGAAGAAGTTAAATGAAATGGTGATGGTTATTTTAATAAGATATGTCCCTAGAAAGGTCATCAAGTTTAGGACAAATGACCTGCCATGGTTTGATGATACATGTAGACAAGCCTACCATGACAAACAGACCAAATTCAATGCATGGAGACGAAATTGAAAATTACACCAGTTTTGTTGAATCTTGCCATGCTGTAAATAGAACCCACCTTACAGCCGAGAGAAATTACAATACGTCCTTGAAGAGGAAACTTGAAGGAATTACTCATCTGTGATGGACCAAATTAGCATCACCTATATTTGGGTCAGGCTTGTCTTCTATTCCACCACTAGATTGATGGTAGATTGATTACTGGCCCTAGGGAAAAGGCTGAACTGCTTCGTCGAGCTTTTGAAGGTAAGCAATCAGCTGAGGATGTTCCTCTCCCTGATACTTGTCATCCTGAACTTACTTTTACAAAATTTGCATTTCACTCTAGGGATGTTAAGAATATTCTGGATAATTTTGATGGCTGGGGCAGAGAAGATCCTGATGGTTTCTTCCCATTGTTTTTTAAAGTTTCTAGTGTGTTGTCTCCCAAGATTAGATTCTGTAGATTTTTATGTCAACGTTATATCTTTGCAGATGATTGCAAGCTTAGTAATACAGTGCATGTTCCAAAGAGTGGCATATCTGCAAACTGCAATAACTACAGGCCAATCTCTATTCTCCCTGTGCTCTGCACAGTTGCTGAAAAACTTATTTTTAAGCCACGAAATAAGCATGTGGAATCTAAAGGATTGTTAGCTGATAGCCAATATGCATATAGAAAGCAGTTAGGTACTTGCAATGCTCTTGTAGACTTGACATGCCATTTGCAAGGGAACATTGATAAGGGTGTTTGAGTGCTGAGTAATTCAAGTAGATTTTAGTGCTGCCTTCGGTCTAGTAAATCACAAGGTACTTATTTATAAACTTGAGAATCTTGGAGTGAGTGGATATATTTTGGGATTACGTCAAGATTCCCTTACAGGTAGGCAGCAGCAAGTTTCTGTGGACGGGATCTTTAGTGAACAAAGACCTATTGTGTCTGGAGTATTTTTGGTGTATACAAGTGATATGGTTGTTGGCCTGGAACGCAAGATTATTCAGTATGCTGATGATGCAACACTTGTGGGTGTAGTAAAGTCTCCGTGTATGAGAAATGAAGCTGCTCTCAGCCTCAATCGGGACATGGACAGGATCAGGGAATGGTGTAGTCGGTGGGGTATGAGGCTGAACGCCAGTAAAACGAAAACACTATTGGTTAGCAGATCTCATACAGGTTTCCCACCCTTCCTCCCCTTCAGGTGGATGGAACTTTGCTGAACGAGTCTGAAGCTTTAACTACTCTAGGTGTAACCTTTGACTTACATCTAACTTTTGAGGAACATCTAATGAAAGTTTCGGCAAATTCCGCACAAAATTAGGTATTGTTCGTAAGGCCTCATGTATTTATAGCAGTGGTAAAATCAGTGCCACCTGTTTTAGGTCATTTGTCCTTCCTTTACTAGGATACTGTTCTCTGGTGTGGATGTCTGCTTCTGCCAGAGATTTATCTCTTTTAGATATAGTGGTTCGTGGTGGTATGTTTCTATTTCCTAATAGTAGTAGTTATGTCTCGGACCATCGACGGATGGTCTCTTGTTTTTTACTTTTTCATAAGTTTTATTTGAACAGAGATCTTTCACATTCACTGTTGATTCCTGATTCCTAGAGGTCCTTTATTCCTCACACCGTTGGACTGTGGAACGGCTACCCAGAGGATGTCGTGCAATTGGAACTACGGAAGTTCAAGCGAAGATGTAATGCATTACTACCCTAATACTATTTTCCTTGCATTTTAATACATTTTTATGTATTTATTAATTTATTAATTTTTTTTTATAAGTGGGATACCGTCTTTGTATTTCCATTTACCACCTCTTACTTCTCCGTAATGAGCACCATATTCTTTGGAAGCTTGAATTTGAAGTCAGTGGCCCCTGTGGGTTTGTTCCATATGAATTGGGTTCATCTTCTGAAAATAATAGTGGATAGGTTGTTTCAGTTAATGGTACCAGTGCCATTTTCTTTGTAACCAACTCATTGTAATTGAAGATAAGTATGTAACAAGGTGTTCTCGGACCGTTCATACCAGAAGTGTCTTATGATGAATAACACTATTTCAGTCCTCCCTCAACATGGGATTGCATGAGAACAGATTACAGCATTGAGCTTGGTTAAAAGTTCTATGAAATGGCATACTGTTTTGATCCTTTTGTCCATTACTCCATGAGCCCAGGTGGCGCAGGCCTGCTTAATATGTTCTCATCCACTAAAACATTATGTTGGTATGAACATGTAGTGCAAGGGTTGAGCAAGGTTATAGTGGTCGATGAAAATGGAGAGCAGGAACATGATTGGCTAGGTTTTTGGTGACTTGGTTGTGAGGAATGACAGGGAGTCATCCCTGTCAGCAAGTTCTTTTTTGTCAGCTATTACAAGTTTGGGACGATTATTCTTTTATTGCAGTTGTGTAGTGATAGTACTGTACCTAATATTATGATATTATTACAACAATGTCTCGTCGCAGAAACGAATTGCTGCCAGAAAACGGGTCCAAAAGTTTAGCAAATTATTTTTTAATATAAAAAATGATAACTTTTTATTGTAAACACTGATGAGGAACACTGTTCAGGTGTTCAAAAGTCCTTGTTTTTAGTTGTCAGCTTTTATCTCTGCTACAGTATATTGGTACGATCGTAGATTTTTCATGAACAACAGTTTTTCACGACATTAGGGAAAATGCTGTAAGAACAATGTTCTTTAAGCAAATACTTCCAAGCAAAAAAAAAAATTGAGGCTTATAAGTTAGGAAGTAACAAAGATATGGTGAAAAGAATATGCTAGACTTTGACCCGAGAACACCTTAGGATGCTTTTGCCCTTATTTCATATATTCACTTTTTCTTATATTATGATGAGTAAGTAAAACTGTCAGTAGTATCAACATTATTTATGTGTGCATTTTGCTGATAGAATTGAATTAAATTCTAGTGGTTTTAAATCATGAAGATCCCCATTAGTTAAATAAGAAAGCCTACTTTAAATCATGAGCATGTGTTGATTGTACTATTCTTAGGGTCTATTTGGTTGTCAGCGTAAATTAGTTCCTCAGAACCTTAAAGAACAGAAGCATTGCGGAGAAACAGTGTATGCGAGCACCCAAAGATTATTGGTCTCCAAAAGATGAAACAAATACAGGAGTGTACTGCATTTGTTAGTCCCATGTGCAGGTTATCATTTACTATACATTAGCGGATCACTAAAAAATTGTCAACAATAAACGAGCTGTCAGGGATGAAGAAGAAAACGAAAAATTCTTACACTTGTCGTAAGAGAATCGTTTAATTGATAAGGCAAATATAAAAGTTATTTATAAAGTTAAAGAAGAAAATGTGAACATAAATGATGTCTGGGTTTTACGAGTTTGATCGTTTGACTCCGAAGGTGTCAGTACAGGTTGTGACGGAGGTATTACATAAATGCTTGTACCCAGTCTTCTTTCACGTTTTTTGGTCTCAAATTCTTTTCGTCTGTGCCAAAAGAGGGAATCGAAAGCTCTGAAACCTGAAGATTTTCAATTTAGTACACTTATAAAAACGGGCTATTCTTCAGTTGCCATGATAATATAACTCCAAAATAGCCAAGGTTTCCATATTAATATGTGTTTCCGACTGTAGTGCTTACTATTGTCTTTTCGATATCCATAATTATCATAATATCGAAGAACTGAGTTGTTATGGTTGTTGTTTACTTCATTCGTCGTAAGCGCGCCCTCAGTTGGAGTAAGAATAAAGCTTTTGGCGGTACTACAGTGCACCCTTTCTCCATCCCCTTCCCAGCTCTTTTTCAGTTGTATATTTTTTCCCAATACTTTTTATTTCCTTTGCTCTTGTTTTCCTTCTCCCTCCTGTGTTACTTTTTCTTTTCATTTTTTCTTGTTTTGAAAAACTTTTCCTCTTTGGATTACCTATCCCAATAAATATACGCGTATGTATCTTCCCTTTATGAATTGCAACAAATAGTTTTGTACACACACTATGTATGATTCTTAGAGGAGAATATATATATATATATATATTATATATATATATATATATATATATATATATATATATATATATATATATATATATATATATATATATTATAAGCAGCTAACCCATTTATTTACTTATATATATTTTACTATACACCTTCCTTAGAGGAGATTGCTCTAGTCAGTGTTACCTTTCTGGTTCTCAGCGAGTCGTTTCCGATAATGTTTTTACGACCTATCACAGTCACACAGCTACTAGATATATCATTTATGAAATTCTCAGAAACACAACGGCATTTAGTTGAACATACCCAAAGCATTCTAGCCAGTGCGCACTTTCCTAGCGAAAGCTCATACATTCATAATACTCATCGTGTCAGGTATTATTTGAGACACCGTCTGCCTTCCTTAGGCATTCTGAGCTACTCTGGGTAGTTAACTCTGTGCTTTCGTTCAAGCGAAAACTGTTCGTTTAAGGACTTCGTTGCCGTCTTTGAATTTACTCTCTCCTGGTCGTCGTTTCATTCAGAGATGTTTGAGGAACTTTCGGAGCATTGTTAGACTGCATTTTATTTTTTTATGGTGACTGTAGAAATACTTAGGGATATTTATTAATCCTTCGTCTCTTCTGTAATTGTGGGTGAAGGAATTTTCTACAGTCCATTCGTCATAAAAGATGTACTCTTTGATGTTTATTTCTTTGTACCGTGACGTCTGATATACAAAAAATAAGTATTCTGAATGTGTGAATGCGTTGTTTTTTAATGTACCCTTTGTTTTACCAGTTTGAGTTTGTGCTGATGGGTTGAATATTGAGGTTATTGCTTGGTGTACATATGCTTCCCCTCCAACACGGCAGTCTTTGTACTATTTTCCTTATTCTATTCTAACATGTACCATGAGCACTGATTTAACAGAAAAGACGTTGGAATAAGGTTCTTTGTCTTTTCCTTCACTCTGATTACTCTAAACTTAATACACGAACACATATATATATATATATATATATATATATATATATATATATATATATATATATATATATATATATATATATATATATATATTATATGTGTGTGTGTGCGTGTTTGTGTGTTGTGTATGCATATGTATGCTTCCATTCAGATACCCATCTAGATGATCTGTACTTGTCCTTATAAGTAGCTGGGTAAAGACTTTATTATTATTATTATTATTATTATTATTATTATTATTATTATTATTATTATTATTATTCAGATGAAACCTATTCATATGGAACAAGCCCACAGAGGCCATTAACTTGAATTTCAAATTTCCAAAGAATATGGTCTTCATTAGGAAGAAGAAAGAGGAGGTAAATGGAAATAGAGAAAGAAGAGATTTCACTTATTAAAAAAGAAAAAAATAGATCAATAAATAATAAATTAATAAATATAAATGAAACTATTAAAATGCAAGGAGAATAGTAGTAGGGTAGTAATGCGTTGCATCTTCGCTTGATCATCTGAAGTTCCAATTGCTCGACATCCTCAGGGAGGCTGTTCCACAGTCCAACGGTGTGAGGAATAAGGAACCTCTGTAGCTGAGAAGTTCGAGAACTAGGCACATTTACTGCATATTGGTGCTGCTGTTCAGCGAATGTGTTGCTCTCGGCAGGTAGAGGGGATTAGGGATCAATTGTTAATGTGAAAGATCTCTGTTGAAATACAACTTATGAAAAAGTGACAAACAAGAGAACCACGAACCACTCTATCTAAAAGAGATAAATCTCTGTCAGAAGCAGACATCCACATCAGGAGAACAGTATTCTAGCAGAATGACTAATGACCTAAAACAAGTGGCATTGATTTTATCACTGCTGTAGATATATAAGGCCTTACGAGCAGTATCTAACTTTTGTGCAGTATTTGCTGTTTCAGTAGATGTTTCTTAAAGTTAGATGTGAGTCAAAAGTTACACCTAGAATAGTTAAAGCTTCAGCCTCATTCAACAAAGTTCCATCCACCTGAAGGGGAGGAGGGGTGGATGATCTGTATGAGATTTGCTAATCAATAGTGCTTTCTTTTTACTGGAGTTGAACCTTACACCCCACCGACTACACCATTCCCTGATCCAGTCCATGTCCCGATTAAGACTAAAGGCAGCTTCATTTCTCATACGTAGAGACTTGACTACACCCACAAGTGTTGCATCATATGTATGCTGGACAATCTTGTTTTCCAGTCCAACAACCCTATCACTTATATATGCCAGAAACAAAGTGGACCAAGAACACTACCCTATGGAACTCCAGACACAACAGGTCTTGGTTCACTAAAGACCCCATCAACAGCAACTCACTGCTGCCTACCTGTAAGGAAATCTTGAATTAATCTTAGAACATATCCACTCACTCCAAGATCCTGAAGTTTATAGATAAGTGCCTTGTGATTTACTAAATCGAAAGCAGCACTAAAATCTATTTGAACTAATCTGCACTCCAAACCCTTATCAAGGTTCCCTTGCAAATGGCATGTCAAGTCTAAAGGAACATCGTCGGTACCCAACCGCTTTCTGTATGCATATTGACTATCAGCTAACAATCCTTTAAATTCCACATCCTTATATAGTGGCTTAAAAATAAGTTTTTCAGCAATTTTGGAGAGCACAGGATGTATAGAGATTGGCCTGTAGTAACTGCAATATGCAGATATGCCACTCTTTGAAACAGGCACTGTATTGCTAAGCTTGCACTCATCCGCAAAGATATTACGTCGACATAAAAATCTATAGTATCTACTGATCTTAGGAGACAAACTTTAAAAAAAAAAACAATCGGAAGGAACCATCAGGATCTTCTCCATCCCAGCTATCAAGATTATCCAGAATATTCTTAACATCCCTAGAGCGAAATGCAAATTTTGTTAAAACAGGTTCAGGATGACAAGTATCAGGGAGAGGGACATCCTCAGCTGATTGCTTAGCTTCAAAAGCTCGATGATGCAGTTCAGCCTTTTCCCTAGGGCCTGTAACCAATCTACCATCATCTGTTAGTAGTGGTGGAATGGAAGACGAACCTGACCCAAAGATGGATGATGCCAATTTGGTCCACCATAGATGAGTCTGAGTTTTCTCTTCAAGGAATTATTGTAGTTCCTCTCGGCTGTTTGGTAAGTTCTATTCGCAGCACGCGAGACTTAACAAAAATGGTGTAATTTCCATTTGAACGTTTCGTCTCCATGCGTTGAATTTGGTCTGCTTGTGATGTTAGGCTCGTCTACATGTATCATAAAACCATAGCTAGTCATTTGTCCTAAATTTGATGACCTTTCTAGGGACATATCTTATCAAAATAGCCATCAGCGTTTCATTGAATTTCTTCTTGGGATCAGGATCTAATGTAGCATTTGAAATATTAAGTGCCTGATAAGCTTCAACAATGCGATCCCAGTTGGCTCTAGATTTCAGCCAGGCCTTTTTTCAGTGGTGGCATTATGAATATACTGATTGACAGATGTCTCCATCTCAGTGGAACATTGGTCATAAGTGACTAAATATTCACAGACTTTGGACTTGAAAAAAGCTGGAACACCTGTGAATATGAGGTCTAATCGATTACTTGAAACTGTGTTGAATGAAATCTACCCTCAGTAATGCCTCCTCAGATGTCTTTGAACTTTATTTAAAGATAATGCAGTTCATAAAAACAACTTTATGGTTCCAAATTATGAAATGGTATTGGTTGTGCTGTAATCTAAAAGGATGAATCTTATATAGCTAAGTTTGCTGACTGTGCTTTCGTGTTTACCATAGTTGACAGCATTAGATCTGAACCTTGTTTTGAATAGTAAATCAAAATACTGTATCACACATTGTGACCAAGAATGCATTATATTCTCTGAAGTTTTTGATGGTTTCGACCCTCTAGTCCAACAAGCTAATGAGTGGCTTTGTTGGTACCAAAGTGCAGGGAAGCGAAAGAAGTCGCTTAATTCGTATCAAGCAGTGTCCCCCATTCTGATATGAAAAACTCTAATTAGGTCATACATATAATGGAAAGAAAGTTGTTTCAGTTTGAATGAGGATCTGGCATACCAGCCTCACTCATAAAAACCGTGCTCTGGTGTTGCTTGTTGCGATGGTAACTGTTGGCTGGGCATAATTTGGTTCCTTGCTCCTGATTTACATGCCCTTCTGAAATTTCTTGCATAAAGTTTTAAAAAAGACCACGTATGGTCCTTTTAAAAGATAATATTGATACTTTTGTAATGTAAATAATTTGTTCTTAATTGGTGTGTGAATGATATGCATAGTTTTCTATGCATTAGCATGTGCTTGCCCCGGTGATTTTTTGTCAACTTGTTTTTAAATAATTGTATTGTTTACCGTATATCTCTCAATTTTACAACCACATAGGATTAAGATTTGTAGAGTGACGACATCCACGGCTACGTTGAAACGGAATGATACTTGTAAATTTAAGGCAAGTTTAGCTTAGTCTCTTAATATTCCAAGTTATATGAGGGAACCTTGTGAGGCAATTAGTCTCCTGTCAGTGTTAGGCGAACGTCTCTTTTGTCGTCTTACATGGGCCAGTGCTCCAACTGGACCTCTGCGGTGGCCGGTAGGGCACTGAACGAGAGCTTGCATTTTCAGCTTCGTAATACTAGTTCTTCGCATAGTTAATATTAATTATTTTCTGTGGTAATAACTAATTTGTGATATTTTTGTTATTAATAACAACATATCATGAATTTTTCTTAAAAACTTAGAATTGTCTTACACGCTTGTGCTGTTGTCCATGTTATTCTGGAATAAAGTTGTCTGAAAAGCCAATATAAATATATAATATATATATATATATATATATATATATATATATATATATATATATATATATATATATATATATATATATATATATATATATATATATATATATATATATATATATATATATATATATATATATATATATATATATATATATATATATATATATATATATACAGTATATATATATATATATATATATATATATATATATATATATATATATATATATATATATATATATATATATATATATATATATATATATATATATATATATATATATATATATATGTATAATACTGTTATTTATATAAAAATTTACTGCGTAGCACAACGTACGATACCAATGGAAAAAGTCGGTGCAATACTGAGCGTGCCAGGCAGTGTCACAATCGTTGGCAAAACTTTGTCCATGGTCTTTGTAACTTTTTGCCTCTGCCTTCGTACAAAGGAAATCATGGAATGCTTGAAAGTCTTGCGGAGTTGTTCGTTCATCGGCCTTCATACCTGCGTCGCTAGTTGTATAAAGATGTCGTCTTTTACCAACATTTGTGATGTGTCTGTTGAGCAATGGAACGCAGACCATATTTTCTATGTTGAGATACTGACTTTAGTTGACGTGCTTTAGTTTTGCAAAAAAAAAAAAAAATATCACCATGTAGATGTTGAGATGCTAAACACTCAAGTTCTTTATCTTTATCAAATATTTCCTTCTTTAAAAAATTTGCCATTAGAGCACAAGTTTTTCTCTGTTAACAAATGATGTAACTTGTTAACAAATGATGTACTGGCAGTTCTGCAGCAGAAGAGATTAGAAAAAAATTACTTGTGTATAAGGTACGATGGTCATCAGCGCCGTTATTCACTAGGCGTTCATAATGATGCGCGTTGCGGGTTTTGGTTAATTGTTGCATGTTATGAGCTGTCTTGAGGTAATAGTTAGTGAGAGCTTTTGGTTTGAGACGGTCTTTTCTTCTTCTTCTTTTTTAACGTGCTTTTTATTCCCATTTTTTTGTTCTTTCACGTACTTTGGGGTACCTTGGTCCGATAATCTGACATCGCTTAGACCCCGGTAAATGTGCCCTTTCTTTATTCTACTAATGAAAGGATTATAATGAGAGGATTATGTAGCGTTATTCATTAGCTCTCGGCGACTTTTATCCTCCCCCCTTCGCCACCGGAAGGATTAATAAATTGTAAAATAACTGGGTGAAGGGAAAGGAAACGAAAATGTAGTAAATGTCTTCAGATTACGAAGGGAAAATTAATGGCATCAGTTAAAGCAAAGACGTGGGAAGTGGGAATATCTTCAGGGTATCTAATTACAAGTATGAAGTTTTAGAGTAAAACACACACACACATTTTCTCGTTAGGAAATCAAAATGTTAAAGGCTAAAGGTCATCTGGGTTAGGATTCTGCCAGTCGTCGGATGTCTTGATACTGTTGCTCGCGAGACGTACTCTCCTCTTTAAAGTTCTTTCCTTTTTATATCGCCTGGGGCTTTCTTTTTAAGTCTTGGAATGTGTGCCCACCCGTTTGATTCTCAGGGTGATAGGTTCTGCCTATTCTGCTGTACTCTTAGGTACGCTGATCCCGGTCTCTTCCAGAGAGGATTTCAGTGCCTAGAATGGAATTGACGAGTTTTATCTTCTAGAATTGCTTTGCAAAAGAGAGTCGAACGTGTTGTTAACCTATTCAGTGTCTACTCCGAAATATGAAACTATTCATTTATTTAGGAAAAAGAAATTAAACGTCTATATTGCTTCTAATTGGGAATTGGTGCTTTCCAGAACTAAAGTACGCTTATATAATATCATTCGAATTGTTTCCCTTTCCATGCATCGTCCATCCTTTCAACTTTACTTTTTGCTGCCCTTCATAGGCCTTCGATGCTCATTGCATTGCACAGCAGCGTGATTGAGGATCGTTGAGCTTCTGTGAGTATCATTATCAAAGCTTTGGATTTACCCTTTGAGCTCTCTCTCTCTCTCTCTCTCTCTCTCTCTCTCTCTCTCTCTCTCTCTCTCTCTCTCTCTCTCTCTCTCTCCAGACGCGATCTCTTTGTGTCCTATTCGCGTCTCTTTAAGGTGCGTTCTAACCGCGTGTGCTTGGAAATCCAGTAGAAAGCTAGCTATGGGGATGGGGGATAATGGGGATTAGTCTGGTTTTGTGGGTTGGGGGGTGGGTGGGGTAGGGTGTTTTATGGATACGGTTAGAAGTAATAAGTATATTCTGTACATTGTATTAATATAATGTTTTTGCCCTTTGAAATGAAGCAAGTAATTGATATTTGATTCATAAAAATTACATTATTTTGTTATTTAGATATGTTTTCTACTGTAATGGGAACATAATACAGTACTTCTGCGATAAAATATAGAGAATGAGGCGATATCTGTATAGAGCAAGAGAAAGAAAATAGTAAGGATGAGGCCATTCAGATTATATTGAAGTAGAATGTGTGGAAAGGCTGATACAATGAATGCTGTTAGTAATATACACATGTTGAAAAGGGACATGAAGGAGAGTAGTTTTCTGTCGATTTACGAGAGATTCAGTAAACCTCGCTTATCCTGATTTTAGTCACAGCTTAGGCGTTTTGTTTATTATTGCCTCCCCTACATCAGTTATGAGTTTTGGCAAAACTTAGCGCTAATGATTGTTATCTGTGTTAACAATCAGGAATTATTTGGACAGCTTATCGTAAAAGATTAATCGGCTTCACGGTTGGCTTTGAAGGAATGATTGCCAGTTGCCACGCAGTTGGGAATCGTTGAGTTTTGACTCCACATTTCGAGATTGAACACAGTCATAAAATGGGATATCAAGGGAGATGACCACTACAAGTCAGACCAAATATTACATGACCCAAGTGCTACTGAGCGGTGTAATGTCGAATATATAATCCTTCACTATAAGAGTGAGAGGTAACACGTACTAAGAAGCCTAGAGGAGTCAGCTTTTCTGGCAGTGCTTTAAAGAAAGATCGTTTGAGTCGAACCAAGTTTCATAAAATTTACTATTACCTTTGCACTGCAGTGTTATGTTACAAGATAGCCAGACTCCACATCCTGCACCGCTTCCTAATCTGCATGCATACAGTTACTAAAACAAAAATACCTAGTGTATCACCAAGTATGAGGATATCAAAAACACTTACCTATAGCCGGTCACTTACAAAGCTGTGTTGTCAAGTAGTGTATCAAGCATTTCAGCCTTCAACACATAGATTACAAGATTTATATGATAGCCGTTAGGTTAAACCGAGTCGAAAGCAGAGCTAAGTTATTTTAAATGTGTGGAGACTTACCTGTTGTCACGGTCATTGTAGACAGTTAATTAGCTCTAAAGTGGCGTCACAAGTGCCCAACGGCTTCTTGCAAGAACACTGGCTATCGGGATTAAATGAATAGATTCAGATTTGCTATATATCAACTTCTCAGCAACCGTTGACTGAATGATTTTAATTTATATATGTGTGTATATATATATATATATATATATATATATATATATATATATATATATATATATATATATATATATATATATAAAATAATGTGCTTCTATTTCTATTTTACTTAATAACATAAGGCAGTAAATAAAAATATATATACATATATATATATATATATATATATATATACCGAATGCCATCGTGTTCTCTCAGCACAATGTTCTTCTTAGGAGGGGTGGCTAGAGCTCTCTGTTAGCACGCTGTTGGCCCAGCGTTCGAGTCTCCGTCCGGCCAGTGAAGAATTAGAGGAATTTATTTCTGGTGATAGAAATTCATTTCTCGTCATAATGTGGTTCGGATTCCACAATAAGCTGTAGGTCCCGTTGCTAGGTAACCAGTTGGTTCTTAGCCACGTAAAATAAGCCTAATCCTTCGGGCCAGCCCTAGGAGAGCTGTTAATCAGCTCAGTGGTCTGGTTAAACTAAGATATACTTAACTTCTCTCAACACAATTCCCAGGTACAAAGGTGAAGAAACTAAAAGTGAGTTACAAAGTAAACTCTAAGCAAAAAAAATATTAATAAAGCAATTTTTGAAGTCAAGCAAACGAGTTGTAGCCCCTCGTCATAAAATGTCTGATAAAATTGATTGACGAGGATTGCTTCAACCTCAAAACAACAAAAACCTAAAAAAAAAAAAAATTGTGAGGATCGTTTGTCCGAAAGGTTGGATCAAAGTTGGTTTTACACGGCCTTGTAACATTTGATTTTATTCATTTGTTGAATTCCTATGCAGTCATCGATGAAGAAAAACATCGTTCTAAGGTTACTTCCAATAGGTAATAGGAAAATTTAGTTTTCCGGTCTTGTGCATTATTTTAGATTAACCTACTCGAAAAATTTCCTTTAAGACGTAACCAGATTTGTCTAATATAAAAAAGATATCTTTCACATCTAAAGCTGAAGTAAAATGATTGATTCGACTGTGAAATATTTTCTTATCCTGTGGCACGCAAATGCACAAATCAGGATAGCTTTTACAGTTGACAGTTGGTAGCTAATAAATATATATATATATATATATATATATATATATATATATATATATATATATATATATAATATGGAAATTTTGATTGGCAGACAATAATATATTCATGGTTTTATATAACTTATATTATGCGTCCTCTCGCATTCATTTACATTTGGCTTTCAGTTGCCATGGTTTTACGTTATGGCTTTCATAATTCATTGGAACTTTTGTGATTTTGTGTCCTGTTTTATAGGCAGTATAACTAGTAGCAATGATTGTGTTCTGTTTTGTAGTCAGTATAACTAGTAGCAATTATATACACAGTATATATACAAATACACACACACATGTATACACATACATACATACATACATACATACATATATATATATATATATATATATATATATATATATATATATATATATATATATATATATATATATATATACACACACTTATGGTTTTACCTGTGAAGGAGCTTGAATTGAGCTTGAATTCTGAGTAGGAAATTATCTTTATGATTTTTCTAAGAAAATTATTCACTTATAAATTATTCACTTATCATGAGATAATTTTGCATCTGACTACTGTTTTGGGTTCAGACAACCATAACAGAAAGTGAGATGAGATGAGGGCTTGACTCAACAGGGAGAAGTTGCAGATAAACCCTTAGGTTTGCTTTAAAATCACTTATATTTAAATTAACAACAAAATCAGAAGAACGTGGAATAAATGAGACATGGAAACAGGGTCCTGCTAAATACCTAAATTACGTTAACAAATAATAACTGAAGAATGTCGAAGAAATCCAATTCAAGGGCACTGTAGGGTAACTGCAGTGGTTGGGACCTCGGTAAGCAGGGCACAGTCAAAAGGAAGATTCCACAGCTAGCACCTCTGTCTTCAATTGAGAGTGCACGAAGTTATGTGACGGAAGAAACAGTGCAGTCAAAGAAAAAATCGAGAAGTGCACGGAAAGTGCCAAGGTGTCTTGATTTGCGATACTGGAAACACATTTATTAGTTAAACTATTGCCCTGCAATAATGAAGTCAGGTCTAGAAAAATGAAACGGAAAATCAGTGAAAGAATAATTAGTTCGTGACTGATAAAGAAACTCCTCTGACCTTTGTCGGAGCGTTGTCTTCACCGTAGATAAGAATGGAGGAGGAATTTAATGGGTTCTTTCACTGGAAGGAATACTTGGGCTAAGCAAGGTAGCCACGTGTTCAGGGTATAACCCAGAAGGAGCGGAAAGTCAAATGGGGAGCTGCTTCGGTCTCTGCAGCCAATATGCCTCTGTTTCTGTTCAGGTTTCAGGTCCCCCTTGTATGACCTTTGGAGGATTTAACTTCCCACGCTCTTTTGACACTCCATTTTCTGTGATCACTCCCATGGACCTTTGGCGCGCTGTCTTTGACCTGGTCCACTGCATGGCAAGGCAAGGGCCATGTTGTAGGTTGGTTGATATGGGCCTCCAGAACTCTCTCCTCTAGTTAATCCTCTTCACTAGCTCGTCTTAGCCTACGGTGGCTTTGTTCTTGGAAAAGAGGTTTTCAGAGCAGTCACGGTTCCAAAGAAAGGGATTAAAGAGTGTCTAGGGAAAAATAAGTTAGAGATTAAGAAGGGGCAAATTTTTCCATAGCCATCCTGTCAGTCACCAGTATGATGGAAAATGACTGTGCTTCTTTGCAAAGAATAAAACAGTTTAGGTTTTATGTTAATTTCTCCTAAAGGCAAAATGATTGTTTTACTTTACTTCCTTCTGTAAAGCTTGGAGGGCGAGTTGGCTTGGGAAGGGTGTCCTGTCTTAGTAATTATATATATATATATATATATATATATATATATATATATATATATATATATATATATATATATACATACACACATACATGTACATACAGACACACATATATACTATATATATATATATATATATATATATATATATATATATATATATATATATATATATATAGACACATACACACATACATGTACATACAGACACACATATATATATATATATATATATATATATATATATATATATATATATATATATATATGTATATATATATATATATACACACATATGCACTCACACACACATATATATATATATATATATATATATATATATATATATATTTTAGAGTTTTATCAAGAGTTTTTGCTTTCCGGAACTTAATCACCCATAAATATATAATATATGTTTAAGACTGAGTGCAACTTAGACTTACCCTGAAAAATGACTATACCTAACTCCTAGGCCGAGTTCAGAAAAACATGCAAAGGTGTCGGCTGAAGGCCTGCTTCATACTGGGAAATTTCAGGTGAACACTTAGAGTTTCACTTAGATGAATATATTTACATTAAGTACATATCAGAAGAACAATGAAGCGTAAATTAGGACAGGTAAACAGAATCCTGTCATTCCAAAGGAATAACAAAGAAATGGGTTATTTTCTGTGATGAAACTCAAAAGGCCCCGCTTCAAAGGGCCACCGCAGAGTGGGGAGAAAGCAGGGATTATACCACAGCACACACAAGATGATGCTCTGACCCACAGCAGGTAACTCCTATCTGTAATTGGAATACACATGATTATGTAGGTGCATTGGGGGCGTAATTAAGGAATTGAGGGCGTGCACAGAAGGTACCTAAGAAAGGGCCTTGATTTGAGTGACTCTTATTCCAAGTAATAAAACGAATAATTCACTTCACTGTAGGTATCTTCACGTTAACACAATTTAAAGTAATACGGGTCTCACTGCATGTATAGCACCTTAGAAACGAAACGGAAAAATAGCAAAAGGTTAACAGAAGCATGACTGACTTAAGAACCTTGACATCGGTACATTACCTTCATCGGGAGATGGTTTCCTCTTCCCCGGAGCCGGCGGTGGTGGGTAGCGTTACAGGACTTCACTACAAAAGAAAACCGTAGGTTCAGGGACAGCCTACGGTTATATATATTGCAAGGAGCAATATATATAATATTATTTATATATATATATATATATATATATATATATATATATATATATATATATATATATATATATATATATATATATATATGTATATAGATATATATATATAGATATATATAATATATATATATATATATTATATATATATATATGTATATAGATATATATATATTTTACGTTTTTCCATGGTTTTAGTTTGAAATATGCTCTGTGAGACAGGTAGCAACAATTTAAGGTAATTTAGCCTTGTGATTCTGACTTCGTGGGTACGGGAAAACGTAAAAAAAGAGGAAAACAAAGGAGAATTTCATATGAGCATAGGGCTCTGGTTACTGAGGGAAATATTACGTAAAACACGTGGGCACATTTAAAGTAGTGTATTTACATAAATGACATTAGTACGGGAAAGAGGAACTCAGTAGATTGAATGAAACTGGGGAATTCAGCCACAGTCCGAGAAGCTTCCACGAAATAGGATCCCTCTGAAATGAGAGATATGCACATTATACGCCAGTAATGAGAATAGACAAAAGAATAATGAATTCGAAGCTGCACTGAGGGTGCCAAAGGAGTAATAAAGAATTAATACTGCCGATGCAAGAGGCGCACGGACATTAGACAAGGGTGATTTCTGGCTTTCCCTTTAAGCAAATATTACGAGACAAAAGCGTGACTGAAATGGGGCTCCTCCAGGGCACTTTACCTTAGTAGATTTTCCGAGGGCGCGTAGAAGGCGGTGCGTGGATGACTTGCGATTTCCGAGGGCGAGTTTCCTCCACGTGGTGAGATGCAAGGGCTTCCGTAAAGGGGCAAGGCGATGGGGACTCCTCGAAACTCCAAGCAATGGCGTGTGGGCTCGAGGCAGGCCAGCGGTGGAGAGAACACTTGGAATACGGTCGAAGGGCACGAGGAAAAGTATACTTTGGAAAGGGCCACGTGGTTAGGATGCAAGGGCATCGGTGGGGCCAGGTGTTGGGGACGTCTTCATTCCATATCTTCCAGCCCGCGTGTGTGTCGAGACCTCGTGGGCTTTTGCTTTTTATCCCCTCCTATGGGGCAGGGGGTGCGCCCAACACGGATGTTTTGACTCATTGCACCTGCTGCCCGCAGGGGAGGTTTTGGCCTGTAGGAGAAACACCCAAGCCAGATTACTTTTGCCTCGAAGGAAAGATCTTCATAAAAAATGGGTGCGCCTTTAATCTTTTAAACCCTTGTTTTAAGTCGATAGACAGATGGTCTATCGATCGGCCGGCTGGCAGTAAATGAAACACGACAGAACAACCAACAACAACAAAGGAGGGGGGGGGGGAGGCAATTTGCTAGCGAATTCTTGCTAATCATAATAATATAGATATATATATACATATATATATATATATATATATATATATATATATATATATATATATATATATGTATATATATATATATATATATCCAAGAGCTTAGAATTGGAACTCTGAATGTTGGCACCATGACAGATGAAGTAGGGAGGTGGCAGATGTTATGGAGAGAAGGAAAATTGATATCTTGTGTGCAAGAGACAAAGTGGGAGGGAAACAAGGCAAGAGAGATTGGTAGTGGATTTAAGATGTTGTATAGTGGAACTGATGAAAGGGGAAGACGTGGAGTTGGGGTTGTTCTTAGTAAGGAAATGAAGGAAAATGAGGTTGAGGTTGAAAGAAAAAGCTGTAGAATAATGAAAGTGAAACTGTGCTGTAGGGGACACATTCTAAATGTAGTCAGTGCTTATGCACTACAGAAGGGCTGTGATGAGGAAATTAAAAATAGATTCTGGAGGGAGATGGATGAGATGATTACATCAATACATATGGAAGAAAGACTGGTGATTGGAGGTGACCTGAATGGACACGGACGCAGTCGGGAAAATATCAGTAGGATTCATGGAGGACATGGAATGAGAGAAATGAATGAAGAAGGAGAACTGATAGTAGATTTTGCATTATCTTTTGATTTGGTAATAAACAACACCTTTTGTACAAGCAAAACTGTAAGATCATAAAGGAAGAAACCGTTAGTCCACAACTTTGCTTAGTTGTCTGATTTTTTGATACGGCGGGTGCACAAGGGAAAACTATGGTGTAGCCCAAGATAAAGTGGTGGAGGCTAAAAGATCAAGAGATGAGACATAGTTTTAAAGAAAAGGTCCTGCACAGCATTAGATAGCAGATGATGTGAACATCTGGTGGGTAGAAAATAGCACAGTGATACTGAGAACAGCAGAGGAGCTATTAGGTAAAACATCAGGTAGAGGACCAATTGATGATAAGGAGAGCTGGTGGTGGAACCAAGATACTCAAGATAAGGTAAAACGGAAACGAGAAGCAAGGATAATAAATGAAAGGGATGAATCTGTGGAAAATGAAATGGCTTGGAAAATCGCAAATAAAGACGCAAAAAGGGCTGTGGCAAAGAGCAAAGGCAGAAGGAATAAATGAGGTGTATGAGAAAGTAGAAACATCAGAGGGTCAAAAGATGATCTACAATATAGCAAAAAGAAGAGATAGAGCAACTAAAGATCTGACGCACATCAAGCAGATCAAGGACCGAAATGGAAGAGTTTTGTCAAGGGAAGAATGTTTAAGAGCAAGATGGAAGGAACATTTTGAGAAGCTATTAAACGAAGAGAACCTCAGAAGAATAAGAGAAGAGGGAAACCCACGAGTAAGAGCAGTTCCCGATATCACCAGAGAAGAAGTGAAGAGAGCACTTGACAACATGAAAAATGGAAAGGCTGTTGGACCTGATGGTATACCAGTTAGGGTGTGGAAATGCTTGGAAGGACAAGGGGTTGATATACTCTGGGACCTCTTTTCAAAGGTCTACCGCCAAGAAAAAATGCCGGATAGCTGGAGAAATAGTATTATGGTCCCAATATATAAGGGAAAGGGAGATATACAAGACTGCACAAATTACAGGGATAAAATTGATATCTCATGCTATGAGGGTATATGAACGAATTATAGAGGAAAGAATAAGGAATGAAACAACAAAAAGTGAAGAACAATTCGGGTTTATGCCAGGAGAGGGTACAGTAGAAGCAATTTTTGCACCAAGGCAAGCAATGGAAAAACATGCAGAAAGACAGAGAGGGCTTCATCTCGTATTTATTGATCTGGAGAAGGCATATGGTTGGGTACCTAGGCAAGAAGTGTGGAGATGTATGAGAGAGAAGGATGTTTCAGAAAAGTATGTTAAAGTTGTCCAGGATATGTATGCAGATGTTACCACTCAGGTAAGGAGCACTGTGGGAACAACAGAAAAGGTTAGTGTAAGAGTTGTTTTACATCAAGGTTCAACTCTCAGCCCCTACATCTTTGACCTTGTGATGGATGTTAATACATCAGATGTCAGAGAAGAAGTCCCGTGGAGTGTGATGTTTTGGTGGACCTGACTAGAGAAGGGGTGGAGATAAAACTAGAGTTGTGGAGACAAGCACTTAAAGATCGAGGTTTAACGATAAGCAGAGGTAAGACAGAATATCTGTGGATGGGAGGGGAAGGAAAACAGGGTGCAGTTAAATTAGGTTTAGAGACATCAAGAGGGTTACCACTTTCAAGTACGTTGGGTCCTGTGTGATGGATGGTGGCATGGACTCGGAAATAAACCGCAGAATACAGTATGCCTGGATGAATTGGAGGAATATTGTGCGACAAGAGGATTAGTGCAAGAGTAAAAGGAAGGTTTTATAAAAGTGAAGTTAGACCAGCGATGGTGTATGGGGCTGAGACGTGGCCAGTGAAGAAGGCTCAAGAAAGGAAGTTGGAAGTGGCAGAGATGATGATGTTGAGATGGATGTGTGGAGTCACGAGAAAGGATAGGATCAGAAACGATTATATTAGAGGGACTGTCAAAGTGGTAGAAGTGTCAAAGAAGATTCAGCAAAGATGATTTCAGCGGTGGGGCCATGTCATGCGGAGAGAGGAGGATCATGTGTGTAGAAGGGTCATGGACATGGAGGTGGTTGGTAGGGGTAGGAGGAGGGGAAGGCCAAGACTCAGATGGAAAGATAACGAAGCCAAAGACATGCGGGAAAAAGGGCTAAGAGAACAGGATACGCAAGATAGAAGATGGAGAAGGCTTACATGGAACAGCGACCCTATATAGAGATGGGTAAAGGCTGAAGACAAAGAAGAAATATTTATATATATATATATATATATATATATATATATATATATATATATATATATATATATATATATATGTGTGTGTGTGTGTGTGTGTGTGTGTGTGCGTGTGTGTGCGTGTGTGTGTGTGTCTCAATAAGTGGTACTTATTCTAATGCACTGAATGGTGTCAATATAATTCCAGCGATGAATTCGCTATGAACATTGTTCCTACTCAGCAGTGAAAGATTTGTTTTTGGGCATCGATCATTGGAGAGCGTGGAAGAAAATGGCTTTATTTCACATAATTGTCTGAGGTACATTTGACGGGCTGCCAGGAAAACGAAACAGTTTAGGGAGGGGACAATGCCTTTCTCTCTCTCTCTCTCTCTCTCTCTAACCAAAATGCTGCACATGATTTTGACTAACCCGACTTTTTCATACAGTAGGTTATCAGAATTGTGGTATCGTTTTTAATTTAGTTTGTGCGGATACATACGCATTTGCAAATTCCTAATGACCACGAAGAATTCTGTTACTGACATATTCATATATGCAGTATTTCCATTACCCTTCTCCCCCCCCCTCACGCAAATGGCATAGTGATCGTAAGGTGTTTTTGGAAGGGTAATTGGAGTTAAGGGCTGTTGGCTGCTATTCTGCATTTTGAGCATAATTCACGAGGACCGCTGTATCCTCCATAGTTGAGTGTTATCGGAGCTCTCCGTAGACGAGCATATCAACAGTCATGCTTGAGTTCTGTGACTGCATCTTCATATAGATATATAGATATACCTTGATGGTCTCATCGTTTGGAATTTTGTCAAATCGCTTCGTTTTTAGATGTTTTGCGTGCAGATTGATATACTGTTTCAGGGTGATTTTCTCAACGTCGTTTATGGTTATTGTAGTAGTGAACGAAAAGTCACTTACTGAATAATCTTTCGTTTTTCGCTAAGCCATTTCTCCCTCCCTTTAATTTTCGTCAGTGGACCAGGCAAGCCATAATTTAGAAAGCGTTCTCTTTTTATTTCTTTATTTATATTTTTTTGAAAGGCTGCAAGAACCTGTCTAACATTTTAATTCCCTTTAAGTGATGGAACATTTAAAAAATCATTCAAACGTGGTGTAACGAACCAAAAAGGCATCAGGTAAAGAATGCATTTTCCGAAAATTAGTCTTGAGACGTTGCAGAGTACTTCTAAAAGCGTTCTGCATAGAATACGATATAGCTAGAAGATAGAGTGAGTGCTTGGAAATCTCCAAGGTGAGATGTTTGTATGTTAACCTCTTTGGGCTGAGGAAGCGGCGATGAAGAACCAAGGTTTCCTTTGCCATTGGCTTTTAGTGTTGTCTTTAAAGCCATCTAAAGGCTCTGTTTACTGCTGGCAAAAGTGGTCTCTGTGTTTAAATTCGAGAGATATACGGAATGAATTGCTGGATGTGGTTGCCTTTGTCGTAACATGGACGGTTTGGGACTTATTTATGGCGTTGGTAGGAAGCTTCGTATTCTCAAACGGTTTGACACCAAACTTTAGATTTCACCTTGTTTATAGCAAAATAGGTCGAAAGCTCTTCTGTAAGTTTTGCTCAATTTATTGCATTGTTAATGGTCTTGTAAAAACAGGAACAAAAGTCTTCTGAATGGTGCAGGTATATGGTGGCTTTCGAAATAAATAATCTGAAACTTGAAAGAAGACTAGGCGTTGGAGGTACCGTCAGTTCCAAATGGAGTCGTCTTTGATACAGGTGACTTAATCAAACATTAATTACTTATTACAAGATTAATTTTATACCGGATTGGAGATTTTTGTCATGAACAATATATCCGATATTTTGTTCACAATGGAAATCATCTGTGAAAATGGCAGTGTGAATCATTTTATTGTATTTAATTTAAATTAATTAATATTTTTTAAACAGGTGTTTTCTAAATACCTTATGGTAGTTTTACATTCGGTTTTTTGCGTGAAGCCCTTTGGTCTTTCATTTCCCAAATCGTGGCGCTTCTTGCGTCACATGCTTTTCTTTCCTTTAGAGGTAAGTTGCTAGTTGTAGGTGTGCGTGTGTGTGTGTGTGTGTGGGCACCTACAAGCGTGGTCACTTCTGTTCAGGATGTTGATTGCTTATCTTGTCATTTCTTTGTCGTCTTCGGCCAAAACTGTTCCAGAAGTCTGTTCCTTTACAATGATGTGAGGGAGCAAAGATCACTGAACACCTGTTGCCGCAAAACAGAGTTGCAGTATCACAGTATTTTTTGCAGTAATGCTGAAGTGTTCGTAGAATGTTCCAGTTCTTCAGTTATCATAGTTACGGGATCATGATGTTGCCCATGGGAAATGTTGTCACGTAAAAGCATAGAGTTATTTATCAGCCACCCAGTGTCTTACGAATAGCACTTAACAAGGAACTCTCATGTAGCAAGAACGCTTCTTAAATGCCTAAATATAGTGTCAGCCAAGAGCGCTGGCTGAAGGAACGCAGGTAATCTCCAAAACGCATTAGCATATTCATAAAGTGCCTCCAGAAAGGAACAAAAAATGTCATCTCAAACGGGAAATGCTGTTTGAATATTTCTACATATGTGATGGAGGTTATTTACCCTAGATTATGCGTTCGCCCCCTGGTGTAAACTGGAGAGCTGGTCTATTCATCGCGAGAAATCTCTTCTTTTGTTTTATGCATGGCTTTTCTTTCTCTCTTTCTCTCTCGTCGTCCTTTTCCTTTGTTAGCCATGCGGAGTGACCTTTCCTGGTTTCTGTAGAATATATTTCTGTTCCACGAAAAACTGGAAAAGTCTACTGTTCAGATTTATTCGTTCTCTCATCCATGTAGATTAGGCTGCGGTGTCTTTATCACCCAAAAATAAATAAAATAAAAAATTCTTTTGTATTTTTGAAAACCTAATAAAGTGAAAATAGTTTGGAAAGAAAATAGTAAGCTGAGAATGCATGAAATTTAATGGTAATCAGATTTACAAAAATTTAAACTTTCCTCGAACTTACTCTGAGGGAGTGAGTCCAAAACATGTCATAGGAACGCGTATCCTTCTTCCATTATATATATATATATATATATATATATATATATATATATATATATATATATATATATATATGTATATATATATATATATATACACACACATACACATATATATATATATATATATATATATATATATATATATATATATATATATATATATATATATATATATATATATATATATATATATATATGTGTGTGTGTGTGTGTGTGTGTGTGTGTGTCATAATGTGTGTGCATGTATCTATGTATGCATAAAGCCTTTGGAAACAAATGCTAGCATTAACTTTGAATTATTTAAAAAGATGCTTACGTCGTGACTGTAATAGCATCTTATATCTTTTCCGTAAGGTTGTAGGCTATATCCTTGACTTGAAAGAAGGAATTGTACTGAAGAATTCTTTTAGAAGTAGATCGTACTGTGAAAGTATTTTATGACATTTTCAGTTGTTGAATTATCTCATAATTTGTTTATTCTTGTATTTTACAACCTCTGTAGGCTACTGTTGTTTATTACTGGACTTGATCAATTAGTTGTTTTACATTAGGTTATTGGAAGTTATTTCACACTTACTTGGGTCATACAGTAGAGTGTATTCTCGTTGGTATAATGAAATCCTGGTTAAATGTATTATGTTGAATATGGCTTTCATTAAGGGTTAAGGATTGTGGGTGACGGGGGAATTTGGGGCGTGTCAGTTGAGCTTGTGAATGGGCCGTTAGGAGATAGGGGAGCCATGGAAGGAGATTGAGAGGACACTTCAACGACCAATTAAATTCCGATCGTTAGTAACTTCGATTTTAAGGAGTTGTTCCTCCAAGAGCGTAATTGATTCCAAGCGAAAGTCAATTGGGGTCATCAATTTTGCCATCTCGTTATATGAAGATTCATTTCGAAATCAGTCGGTTCATCTCGGAGTTTCTCCTCATCTTTCCGATTTCTGATTCTTTTGTTTTCCGCCTTTTCTTTGTCATTTATCTAATTCGTCAGTTTGTTATGAAAGACTTTCATTTCATATGATTGTATTATTTCCTTGGGTTTATAATTGTTATCGTTTTTCTGTTAGGCTTTGGATCTCTCTATATCCTTGATTTGTTCTTTGTAGGCTTGCTTTTTCTTTATGTAGTTGCTTATGATGAGTAAGCAATTAAAAAAATCTTATACGAATAATTGAACGTTGATGTACATGACAATGGTTGATGGCTTGTCATTAGTTCATGATGCAAGTTTCTGATAGATTAAAACTGTACTCCTTTTTTGTGAAATGTTTCCATAGTAATTATTCTGAGTAAGCTCCTGTATCACTTGAACATTTTTACTTTCCAAATGCACATTTGATTCGATGGGTATTTACTGAAATGGGGTCATCATCCCGGCTAATTTATCGTTACCAACCCGTCTGACAAAGAGCGTTTCTTCGTGGAGACGTCTAAAATGTCCTAATGTCTAAAGTTAATAGAGTAAATTAAATTTGAAGATATCTTCCAGAATGATAGTGGATTTCCATGGGAGTTACATATAACTTTTTTGTATTATCTTAGGAAGCAATCCATTTTCTATGAAGTCATTAGGAAATTATATTTTCAGTGGTTAGATTATACATTGGTGGCTGATGTTTTCATCTAACTTGTTAAGGTTCTTAAACGGAAGTTTCACTTCAGAGAATCAGAAATGATCATTGGAGGCCATTGTTATTAATTTAGGGCTATGGCCATGATGTAGCCATTTGTTTTCATTTTTGAACCGAATTCAAGTTTCCTGAACAGTATGGTGCCATGACCTCTAACATCCGGTGTGATGTACGTGTTGTGTGGTCAAGACCTGCCCATTTATCTTGTGTCTCTTGCCTCGTTCTAATTATCCACGGTCTCGGATTCTCTCTTGTCTTCGTCTCGTGTCTCCATTGCAGCGCTATTAAATCTTTTTCTTGGAGAGAAAAATGGCCCTTTATTTCATACTGGTACGTCAGTCCAACCTTGTCACTTTCTAGGAGGAAAAAATGAAGACAAGAGGGAAAAAATGGTTTTTCAGCAAGTCTTTATTGCATGTATCCCAGCCATCCTTTATAATCAAGGGTTGGAAATTTTGTATACAAAAACGTGTAATGGGCCCCGTTTTTTATTGCTGTCACATGAATACCAATCCTGTCACTCCTTTCCTGATTTTTTCTTTGTGATCCCTCTCTCTTTTCTCTTTGTGAGTAAGGCTCAAAGTTTTTTCCTTTTCGCTTGGTACTGAAGAATATCCCTTTTTCATTATGGTGTGTTTCCGGATGTATTATTATGTGTCTTTTACTATGATGTTATCTCGAGTTTTTGTGAATATATGTATGTATATTTATGTATGTATATATATATATATATATATATATATATATATATATATATATATATATATATATATATATATATATATATATATCAGCAAAAATGAGGAGAAGAAGAAGGGAGAGAGCGAGTAGAGGGGGTGTTAGAGAGGGAGAGTTCTATCTGTTGTCATTCAGAGTTTTCCTGGGCAGCGCTGGGTTGGTCAGCTATTAAATATAAAATATATTTATTTATATATATATATGTGTACTGTATATATATATATATATATATATGTGTGTGTGTGTGTGTGTGTGTGTGTGTGTGTGTGTGTGTGTTTGTGTGTGTATTATATACGATTTGGTGTAACTGTATATCCTTACTGTTTGTTTAATTGTTCCTTTAAATTTACCTATTGTTTTCCTATTATTGTCTAAGTGGCGAATAGTTCCTCATACCTATATTTCCGTTGTCTCTCATCTCTAGCTCTTCTTTGTATTTTAAATTGACATTTTGAGTATTTTTTTCCTCTTAACCATTTCGTTTTCTTTCCATTCAACTTTCATTTTAATAGATATTGCCCCTTAATGATATTTAGTTTTCCATCGCCCGCATTCGAGGTTTCGTTCTTCATAGATATTCAAATGTTGTTTTAATATCTTTAAATATATCATGTACCACTTTGTTTTCGGTGTGCATCTCTTTTGTTTGTAACGTTTACTTTTCCATTATTCCGCCAGTGGTGACCGGGCCTTTTGATGAAACCCCTTTTGGCATTGCAGAAATTTGGCTTCATATATGCAAATTAACCCAAATGAAGCCAGGGCGTTTCTGTGGTGGCGCTCTTTGCCAAACGACGAGAGGCTGCAAGATGGAATGAACTAGCCCTCCAACTATCAGTAATTTAAGTTTCTAGAGCTGGTTAATAAAATAAATTAGATATTTCCTGTGTACTCTCAACGATTCAGATTAGCGACTTCATGGCGATTTCTTCACCTGTTTATTTTCACGTTTCGTGAATGTTTTTTGTGATGTTGAACTTCTTTCCTCTTTTTACATTTTTTTTTCTTTCTGTTTTCCTTGTAACTATCTATTAGTTTTCATTTTCTCCTCGGTAACCTTTGATTGATTTTTATTAAAAAAAAAAAAAACTTTTTGGGAAATGAATATGACAGCGCAAACATTATTATTAAATGGTTTCTGGCAATATCTATCATGCCCGAACATTTTGTGTGTGTGTGTATGTATATGTATGTATGTATATATATATATATATATATATATATATATATATATATATATATATTTAATTGTATATATATAATATTTATATATTTATATGTGTATGTGTGTTTGCTATTCTTTGGGTGAGTTTTTTATACTCACAAATATTGAACATCAAATATCGTTTGATATCTAATTCACAGTATTGAAATCTGTACCTTAATGTTTGAGAATATATATGCATGTGTGTTTGGGCAAGTATATGTCTCGTAGTGTTTTTCGGCGCGTTGTCTTTCCTTAACTGATCTGAAACAGGCGACACTTACTACTGACTGTCGGATACTTTTGGTCCTTTTTTTGTGTTTCTGTGAATTATATGTCAACACATCACAAAACGGCCAAAAATAATAGGGTAGGATTATACCTCGAAAATCCGCTTGTAAATATACCTCAGTGTTAACGTTTGCTATTTGTGTGCTTTTCTATTGTTTATTTAATTGTAAAATGTATGTTTTTATTCTTGTTTTATCATTGCGATCATAATTTTGTTTCGTTTCCTCTCATGCTGTCCTTTCGTTATCTATTTCTATCTCATTTAATAATTTTTCTCCTTGCCTTTTACCAACATTAAGAAACCTTCACTTTTCTCTCTTGTTCCCTTTCTCCCGCTTTCTCCTTTGAGCAGCTTTTCATTTTTCCCTTTCCTTCCCTATTCACCATTCCGTTACCCCACCCCATCCACCCTCTTCTTTTCGCGTTTTCTCCCGTCTTTCTCCTCTCGTACTTAGACTATGTAAACAAACCACAAAGGCTCTTGAAAAAGATTGGATGAGGCATCCGGAATGAGATTAAGATGAAATGGAAGATAATGATGGGAAGAGTTGGAGAGTCTGCCTTCGATATATATCGTTAGATTTCGTTATCTTGGAAAAACACATTCGCTGTTTGAGAGAAGTCTTACCTTTTTCTCCCCTTCTTTCTCTTCCACTTCTTCCATCAAGTCGTCGGGAACGCTTTCTTTTTGCAGTAGGTGGTTTAGCATATAACTCGACTGGATTTTGCTGTCATTTGTTTTTCAGGCAAGCTAGCCTAGCTAAATCTTTTCAGTGTATCAAGCAATATCGTCCGTTTGCCAAGCATTCCTGAGAGTAATTGCAAATGTAGGTTGATGAACTTCCGCTTAGTTAGGAGCCAGCCCAAAATCTGAGGAATATTGCATTGCATTCGAATTTTTCCCTCACTCTCTCGCGTACAGCCATACGCTGTATTGTACGGGTATAATTTGAATCCAGTAGCGTTTTAGATACTGCGTGTTTTAAATAATCAGTCGGAACTTTTTCTGAAGATGTCGACATCGTGTTTTATAAGACGCTGAACAGTTATACCTCTGTAAATTCCCCTCTTTTTTTACGTGCGTTCATTTCAGAATTCTATTTGTTTTTTTTTTTTTTTCGTGCATACGTTGCATTTCGTGCCATTAGATTAATACAGTAAGATTTCCCGATAATGCCAATTTACTATATACAAAAATCTTTCTTGATCATTGTCACTTGGACTACCGTTACTCAACCATGGTTTGCTTTTCTGGACCCTTCCCTTCCCTTCTATTTGTCTTATCGCTCTAGTTTTACTCTGGTTTGGCTGATCACTTTCCTGTGCTGGACTTCAGATTTTTTGTTTGGGGGAAGGGGTGAAGGTTGGTAGCTATGCGTATATCTTCATGTTACCAGCTATTTCCTTGTCGTTATCAATATGAGAGCATATCATTATAGAATAGAATCAATACTTAAGAATACGCAGTTGCTTGGTTACAGCCTGCCCCTAGTTTTCTTTGATACGGTTAATTGGTCATTTTGGGTATAGTGAAATCATGATTTATTTATGGTTAAATTTTGATGATTCAGTCTGTGTTTATTATTGCTTGCCATTTACAAATTTGATACAATAGCCGACAAATACTGTGAATAAACATGAGAATACTTATTAGATTAGCACTAATGCAGTTTAGTTTTTTGTTTGGTAAAACACAATAGTATTCAGGGATCCTGTTTACTAAGGTTGAGTTATTAGAAAAAGATGAAATTTGTGTTATTAGTTTTTGCAAGTGTAATATATGACAAGGCTGTAGTTTCACGTATGGCTGCCACGTTATATATATATATATATATATATATATATATATATATATATATATATATATATATATATATATATATATATATATATATATATATATATATATATATATATATATATATATATATATATATATATATATATAATTGTGTTAGTGCGTTTTTATATGAGTATATATGATTCTGTTACTCCAATTTTATGGATTCCATCTACTTCAAAGGTGAATTTGGCTAGCATTAATTATTAGGATGACATTATTATTATTATTATTATTATTATTATTATTATTATTATTATTATGTACAGCTAACATATTGTAATCCAGAAAAGGTAAAATTTCAAGCAACCTTTTGTGGAATAGAATGCCTTTGATTTCAATTAAAAAAGAAAAAATGTAGGGGGATGAAAACGACAGATATATGCAGAAATAAATTCAGCAACTAAGAAGTAAGTGTAGCAAATGAATAAACGGGAGCATAGCGGTTAAAGAGGTTTTTTTTTACACCCTCTTAACCCTATAAACATCAACTTCCACAATTTTACAGCCTGGGGAACGTGATATAACAAGTACTGGGATGGATGATCACGCTATGAATCACATTATAATAAAGCAGCAGAAGTGTGAAATTCATCAGCTTTGTTGTCTCCCCCCCCCAAAAAAAAAATTCACTGAGACCCGGCTTATGGACTGTTGATGAGAAGGTGTATAGAGATATTAATATAACAGTTAATGGGTATCCTAATATATTTCCTAAATTATTTTTGAAATATCTTAGGAAACATATTAATGGTTAATGACAGAAAACGGCAAATTATTAATGTTAATTCACCATAAAAATTATCCTGGAAACAAACATGTACAGTATGTAATGTTTTTCTGGTAAAAATAAGAAAAAATCTTATTAAGAATAAACATAGTTTAGAATTAAAAAATCAGTGCTCACGTCCTTGGCTCTAGCATGCATAGTGTCATCGAGCGTCAATGACCCAATAACTTCACACTCAAAAGTTCTTGATTCATTGTTGACCCCAGAAATATAGTCCATATCATCTACCCAGGAGACGAGGGCCTAAAGCTACGGCCTTGTTAGCCTAAGCCCTAATGGTTAATTAGGGCCTGTTAGAATGATTCACTAACGTCGTCAGTTTCGAAGATGAGTTTTTTCTTCTCATCTGCTTGTTGGCGAATGCATCCGTTTTCACTGTTTACAATGAAAATTGGCCAGGCTTCATCTTACTTATACTGAAGAGAGATATAATTTTATGAACAAATGTTGTTTCAAATGTTGGTTGGGTCAGAACCACTTACATATAATTCCGTTTGTGTGTATGTTATACTCACGATAAGGTGAATTTATGTATAGTTCCGTTTGTATGTATGTTATTCTCACGATAAAGTGAGTTTATGTATAATTCCGGCGTGTGTATATTATTCTCACGATAAGGTGAATTTATGTATAATTCCGTTTGTATGTATGTTATTCTCACGATAAGGTGAATTTCTGTATAATTCCGTTTGTATGTATGTTATTCTCACGATAACGTGGGTTTATGTATAATTCCGTCGTGTGTATGTTATTCTCACGATAGGGTGAGTTTACATATAATTCCGTCGTGTGTATGTTATTCTCACGATAGGGTGAGTTTCCATATAATTCCGTTTGTGTGTATGTTATTCTCACGATAAGGTGAATTTCTGTATAATTCCGTTTGTATGTATGTTATTCTCACGATAACGTGGGTTTATGTATAATTCCGTCGTGTGTGTTATTCTCACGATAAGGTGAATTTATGTATAATTCCGTTTTGTGTATATTGTTTTCACGATAAGGCAAAATTATATATAATTCTGAATGTGTGTATGTTATTCTCACGACAAGGCGAATTTACATACTACGTTTGTGTGTATGTTATTCTAACGATAAGGCGAAGTTACATATTTTGTTTGAGTGTATGTTATTCTCACAACAAGGTGAGTTTTTGTATAATTCCCTTTTGTGTATCTTATTCTCATGATAAGGTGAATTTACATAATATTCCGTACACAAACGGAATTATACGTAAATTCACGATAAGGTGAATTTTTTTACATATAATTCCGTTTGTTTGTTATTCTCACGATAAGGTGACTTTACGAAATATTCCGTTTTGTGTATATTATTGTCGCGATAAAGTGAATTTACGTATACTTCTGTTTGTGTGTATGGTACTCTCATGATCAGATGAATTTACGTATACATTTGTGTAAGTTATTCTCAGATAAGGTGTGTTTACATATAATTCTGTTTGTGTGTGGATGTTATCTTCACGAGAATAAAGTGAATTTATGTATAATTCCATTTTTGTGTATGTTGTTCTTAGTATATGGTGAATTTACATTTACTTCCGTTTGTGAGTATGTTATTCTCACAGTAAGGTGAATTTATTTATAATTCCATTTCTGTGTGTATTATTCTCATGATAAGTAAATAATTCTGATGTGTGTATGTTATTCTCACAGTAAGGTGAATTTATGTATAATTCTGTTGTGTATGTTCTTCTCATGATAGGGTGAATTTATGTATACTTCCTTTTGTGTGTATGTTATTCTCACAATAACGTGAATTTATATATAATTCAATTGTGTTATGATATTGTATTTCTAAGGTGAATTTATGTATAATTCCGTTGTGTATGTTTTGCATACGATCAGGTGAATTTACGTATAATTCCATTATATGAATGTTATTCTCATGGTAAGATGAATTTACGCCTAATTCCTTGTGTGTGTGTTATTCTCACGATAAGGTGATTTTGGTTATAATTCTGTTGTGTATGTTATTCTGACGATAGGGTGAATTTACTTATAATTCCGGCTGTGTTTATGTTTTTCAGACGATAAGGTGAATTTACGTATAATTCTGTAGCGTGTATGCTATTCTCACGATAAGATTAATTTACATATACTTACGTTTGTGTATGTTATTGTCACGATAAGGTGAATTTACGTATAATTCCGTTTTGTGTATATTATTCTCCCGATAAGGCAAAAGTATGTATAATTCCCAATATGTGTAAGCTATTCTCACGATAAGGCTAATTTACAAATAATTCCGTTAGTGTGTGTTATTGTCACAATTTAGGCAAATTTATGTATAATTCCGTTTGTCTGTTATTCTCATGATAAGGCGAATTTATTTATTGCTTTTGTGTGTTATTCTCACAAAGCGAATTTACATATAATTCCGTTTGTGTATGTTATTCTCACAATAAAGCAAATTTACGTATAATTCTGTTTGTATGTTATTCTCACGATAAGGCAAATTTTCATATTCTGTTTGTGTGTTATTCTCACGACATGGCGAATTTACATACTACAGTTGTGTGTATGTTATTCTAACGGTAAGGCGAAGTTACATATTCTGTTTGTATGTTATTCTCACAATATGGTGCGTTTAGGTATAATTCCCTTGTGTGTTTGTTGTTTTCATTATAAGGCGAATTTACGTATTATTCCGTATGTATGTTATTCTCACGATAAGGCAAATTTCCGCATTCTGTTTTTATGTATGTTATTCTAATGATAAGTTGAATTTATGTATTCCGCGTGTGTGTGTTATTCTCATAGTAAGGCGAATTTATGAATAATCCCGTAATGTGTGTTATTCTCAAAGTAAGGCGAATTTACTTATAATACCGTTTGTGTGTATGTTATTCTCATGATAAGGTGAATTTACGTATAGTTCCATTTGTGTACATGTTATTCCCACACTATGGTGAATTTACGTTTAGTTCCTTTGTGTGTATGTTAATCTCATGATAAGGTGAATTTATGTATAATTCTGTTTGTATGTTTGTTATTGTCACGCTAGGGTGAATTTCCGTGTAATTCTCTTGTGCGTATGTTATTCTCATGATAATATGAATTTACGTGTAATTCCGTTGTGTGTATGTTATTCTCATGACAACTTGAATTTACGTACAATTCCATATGTGTGTATGTAATTCTCATGCTAGGGTGAATTTACATATAATTCTGTTGTTTGTACACTATTGTCACTAAGGTTGATTTATGTATAATTCCGTTTGTGTGTATGTTATTTTCATGACAAGGTGAATTTATGTATAATTCCGTTGTGTGCATGTGATTCTCACAATAAGGAAAATTTGTGTATAATTCTGTTTTTTGTATGTTATTTTCACGATAAGGTGAATTTACATATAATTCTTCCGTGTGTCTTATTCTTATGATAAGGTGAATTTACATAATATTCTGTACGTAAATTCACGATAAGGTGAATTTACGTATAATTCCGTTTGTGGGTATGTTATTCTCACGATAAGGTGAATTTACTTAATATTCCGTTGTGTGTTTGTTATTTTCACGATAAGGTGAATTTACGAATAATTCCGTCGTGTGTATGTTCTTATAATATTGTGAGTTTAAATATAGGTTCGTATGTGTATATGGCATTCTTTCGGTAAGGTGAATTTACATATACTTCTGTTTGTGAGTGTTTTATTCTCACGATAAGGTGAATTTAAGTATATTTCCGTTTCCGAGTATGTTATTCTCACGATAAGGTGAATTTACGTATAATTCCGTTGTGTATATGTTATTCTCACAATGAAGTGAATTTATGTATACTTCTGTTTGTGTGTATGGTATTCTCATGATAAGGTGAATTTACGTATATATCTGTTTCTGGGTAAGTTATTCTGACGATAAGTTGAGTTTACATATAATTCTGTTTGTGTGTATGTTATCCTCACGAGAATAAAGTGAATTTAGTTATAATTCCATTTGTGTGTATGTTTTTCTCAGAAAAAGGTGAATTTATTTATAATTCCATTTGTGTCTTTGTTATGCTCATGATAAGGTAAATAATTCTGTTGTGTGCATGTTATTTTCACAGTAAGGTGAATTTACGTATGATTACGTTGTGTGTGTTATTCTCATGATAGGGTGAATTTACGTATACTTTGTTTGTATGTTATTCTCACGATAAGGTGAATTTACATATAATTCAATTCTGTGTATGGTATTGTATTTTTAAGGTGAATTTATGTATAATTCCATGGTGTATGTTTTGCATACGATCAGGTGAATTTGCGTATAATTCCATTATATGTATGTTATTCTGATGCTAAGATGAATTTACGCATAATTCCTTCTGTGTGTGTTATTCTCACAATAAAGTGAATTTGCGTATAATTCTGTTGTGTATGTTATTCTCGCGATAAAGATAATTTACATATAATTCCGGTTGTGTTTGTTTTTCTGACGATAAAGTGAATTTACTTATAATTCCATAGTGTGTATGTTATTCTCATGATAAGATGAATTTACATATAATTACGTTTGTGTGTATGTTATTCTCACGATAAGGTGAATTTATGTATAATTCCGTTTTATGTATATTATTCTCACGATAAGACAAAATTATGTTTAATTACGAATGTGTGAAAGTTATTCTCACGATAAGGCTAATATATATATAATTCCTTGTGTGTATGTTCTTTTCACAGTTTAGGCAAATTTATGTATAATTCCGTTTGTATGTTATTCTCACAATAAGGCGAATTTACGTATAATTCTGTTTGTTTGTTATTCTCACGATAAGGCGAATTTAAATATAATTCTGTTTTTGTGCATGTTATTCACACGACAATGCGAATTTACATACTACGTTTGTGTGTATGTTATTCTAACGATAAGGCGAGGTTATATATTCTGTTTGAGTGTATGTTATTCTCACAACAAGGTGAGTTTTTGTATAATTCCTGTGTGTATGTTATTTTCATGATAAGGCGAATTTACATATTATTCCGTTTGTGTGTTATTCTCACGATAAGGCAAATTTTCGTATTCTGTTTTTATGTATGTTTTTCTTATGATGTTAAATTTACGTATTCCGCTTGTTTGTATGTTATTGTCACAGTAAGGCGAATTTACGTATAATCCCGTAATGTGTGTGTTATTCTCAAAGTAGGCGAATTTACGTATAATACTGTTCGTGTGTATGTTATTCTCATGCTAAGGTGAATTTACATATAGTTCCGTTTGTGTATATGTTATTCTCACGCTAGGGTGAAATTACGTATAATTCCGTTGTGTGTGTTATTCTCACGATAAGGTGAAGTTAAGAAAAATCTGTTTTTTTGAATGTTATTCTTGCAGTAGGGTGAATTTACGTTTAGTTCCGATGTGTGTATGTTAATCTCATGATAAGGTGAATTTATGTATAATTCATTGTGTGTGTTATTCTCGTGCTAGGGTGAATTTACGTATAGTTCCGTTTGTGTATGTTATTCTCCTGATAAGGTGAATTTACTTATAATTCCGTTTGTGTGTGTGTTTTATTCTCATGAATAATTCCGTTTGTGTGTGTGTTATTCTCATGATAAGGTGAATTTACGTATAATTCCGTTGTTTGTATGTTATTCTCCCTATAAGGCAAATTTACATATAATTCTGTTTATGTACACTATTGTCACAAGGTCGATTTATGTATAATTCCGTTTGTGTGTGTGTTATTCTCATGACAAGGTGAGTTTCCGTATAATTCCGTTTGTGCACGTGATTCTCTCAATAATGAAAATTTATGTATAATTCTGTTTTTTTGTGTGTTATTTTCATGATAAAGGGAATTTACATATACTTCCACTGTATGATGTTATTTTCAGGATAAGGAGAATTTACATATAATTCCACCGTATGTATCTTATTCTCATGATAAGGTGAATTTACATAATATTCCGTACACAAACGGAATTATACGTAAATTCACGATTGCGTGAATTTACTTATAATTCCGGTTGTGTTTATGTTTTTCTGACAAAGTGAATTTACTTATAATTCCATAGTGTGTATGTTATTCTCATAAGATGAATTTACGTATAATTCCGTTTAAATGTATATTATTCTCACGATAAGGCAAAATTATTTATAATTCCGAATGTGTGTATGTTATTCTCATGATAAGGCTAATTTACATATAATTCCTTTTGTGTGTATGTTCTTTTCACAATTTAGGCAAATTTATGTATAATTCCGTTTGTATGTTATTCTCACGAGAAGGCAAATTTACGTATTCCCTTTGTGTTTTATTCTCACGAAGACGAATTTACATATAATTCCGTTTGTGTATGTTATTCTCACAATAATGCGAATTTACGTATAATTCTGTTTTTGTGTATGTTATTCGCATGACAACGCGAATTTACATACTACGTTTGTGTGTATGTTATTCTAACGATCTGGCGAAGTTACATATTCTGTTTGAGTATGTTATTCTCACAACAAGGTGAGTTTTTGTATAATTCCCTCGTGTGTATGTTATTTTCATGATAAGGCGAATTTATGTATTATTCCGTTGTCGTGTTATTCTCACGATGAGGCAAATTTTTGTATTCTGTTTTTATGTATGTTATCCTTATGATAAGTTAAATTTACGTGTTATTCCGCTTGTTTGTATGTTATTGTCACAGTAAGGCGAATTTATGTATAATCCCGTTATGTGTGTGTTATTCTCAAAGTAAGGCGAATTTACGTATAATACCGTTTGTGTGTATGTTATTCTCATGATAAGGTGAATTTACGTACAGTTCCTTTTGTGTATATGTTATTCTCACGCTAGGGTGAAATTACGTATAATTCAGTCGTGTGTATGTTATTCTCAAGATAAGGTATGTTATTCTCAAGATAAGGTGAAGTTAAGAAAATTCTGTTTTTTTGAATGTTATTCTCACAGTAGGGTGAATTTACGTTTAGTTCCAATGTGTGTATGTTAATCTCATGAAAAGGTGAATTTACGCATAATTCTGTTTGTGTGTATGTTATTCTCATGCTAGGGTGAATTTACGTATAATTGTGTTGTATGTATGTTATTCTCATGATAATCTGAATTCACATATAATTCCGTTGTGTGTATGTTATTCTCATGATAACGTGAATTTACATTCAGTTCCATTTTTGTGTATGTAATTCTCATGCTAGGGTGAATTTATATATAATTCCGTTTTGTGTATGGTATTCTTATGATAATATGAATTTACTTGTAAATCCGTTGTATGTATGTTTTCCTCGTGATAAGGTGAATTTAGGTATAATTCCGTTTATGTGTATGTTATTCTCACGCTAGGGTGAATTTACGTACAGTTCCGTTTGTGTATGTTATTCTCATGATGAGGTGAATTTATAATTCCGTTTGTGTGTGTTATTTTTATGATAAGGTGAATTTACGTATAATTCCGTTCTGTGTATGTTATTCTCACTATAAGGCGAATTTACATATAATTCTGTTGTTTGTATGTTATCGTCACAAGGTGGATTTACGTATAATTCCGTTTGTGAGTACGTTATTCTTATGACAAGGTGAATTTACGTATAATTCCATTGTGTGCATGTGGTTCTTACGATAAGGAGAATTTACGTATAATTGTTTTGTGTTTGTTGTTTTCACGATAAGGGGAATTTACTTATAATTCCGGCGTGTGTATCTATATTCTCATGATAAGGTGAATTTACATAATATTCCGTAAACAAACGGAATTATACGGAAATGCACGATAGGGTGAATTTACTTATAATTCCATTTGTGTGTATGTTATTCTCACTGTAAGGTGAATTTACATATAATTACGTTTGTAAGTTATTCTCACTCTAAGGTGAATTTACATATAATTGCGTTTGTGAGTTATTCTCACTCTAAGGTGAATTTACGTATAATTCCGAAAGTGTGTGTGTTATTCTCACGACAAGGCGAATTTACATACTACGTGTGTGTGTGTATATTATTCTAACGATAAGGCCAAGTTACGTATTTTGTTTGAGTATGTTATTCTCACAACAAGGTGAGTTTTTGTATAATTCCCTTGTGTGTATGTTATTTTCATGATAAGTCGAATTTACGTATTATTCCGTTGTATGTCATTCTCACGATAAGGTAAATTTTCTTATTCTTTTTTTATGTATGTTATTCTTATGTTAAATTGAATTTACGTATTATTCTGCTTGTGTGCATGTTATTGTCACAGTAAGGCGAATTTATGTATAATCCCGTAATGTGTATATTATTTTCTCGAGAAGGCAAATTATCATTGTTTGTTTGTATGTTACTCTAACGGTAAGGGGAATTTACTTATAATTCTGTTCATGTGTATGTTATTCTCACGGTAAGCGGAATTTACATATTCCGTTTGTGTGTGCGTTATTCTCAGGATAATGCGAATTTTCGTACTGTTTGTGTGTGTGTTATTCTCACGATAAGGCGAATTTACATTTTATTCTGTTTGTGTGTACGTTATTCTCATGATAAGGTAAATTTACATATAATTCCGTTTGTGTGTATGGTGTTATCACGATAAGGCCAATTTACTTATAATTCCGTTGTGTGTGTGTTATACTCACGTAAAGCGAATTGAATATAGGCCTAATTCGGTTGTGTGTATGATTTTCTCATGATAAGGCGAATTTACTTATTATTCTTTTTGTGTGTATGGTATTCTCATGATAAGGCAAATTTATGTATAATTCCGTGCGTGTGTATGTTATTCTCATAGTAAGGCGAATTTACATATAATTCCGTTGTGTGTGTGTCATTCTCGTGGTAAGGCGAATTTACATATAATTCCGTTGTGTGTGCGTTATTCTCACTGTAAGGCGAATTTACGTATCATTCTGTTGTGTATGTTATTCTCACGACAAGGGGAATTTACGAATTATCCTATTGGTGTGTACGTTATTCTCATGAAAATGCGAATTTTCGTATAATTCCGTTGTGGATGTTATTCTCTTGATAAGGCGAATTTATATATAATTCCGTTGTGTATGTTATTCTCACGATAAGGCGAATTTATATATAATTCCGTTGTGTATGTTATTCTCACGATAAGGCCAATTTGCGTATAATTCCGTTTGTGTGTATGTTATTCTCACGATATGGCGAATTTACATATAATTCTCTTTTGTATGTTATTCTCACGATAAGGTGAATTTACGTATAATTCCGTTTGTGTGTATGTTATTCTCACTATAAGGCTAATTTACGCATAATTCCGTTGTGGATGTTATTCTCACGATAAGTAAAATTTACGTATTATTCCATTTGTGTGTATATTATTCTCATGATAAGGCGAATTTACATATAATTCCGTTGTGTATGTTATTATCATGATATTGCGAATTTACGTATAATTCCTTTTATGTTATTCTCACGGTAAGGCAAATTTACATATAATTCCGTTTGTGTGGATGTTATTCTCACGATAATACGAATTTAGGTATAATTCCTTTCTTGTGTATGTTATTGTCACGATAAGGGGAATTTACATATAATTCCGTTATGCTCTTCTCACGATAAGGCGAATTTACATATAATTCCGTTTGTGGGTATGTTATTCTCACGATAAGGTGAATTTACGTGTAAATCAGTTTTTTTGTATGTTATTCTCACTATAAGGCGAATTTACGTATAATTCCGTTACGTGTTATTTTCACGATAAGGTGAATTTACGTATAATTCTGTTGTTTAAGTTGTTCTCACGATAAGGCGAATTCACCTGTTATTCTTTGTGTTCGTTATTCTCACGGTAATGCGAATTCTTATTTATAATTCCGTTTGTGTATGTGTTATTCTCATGATAAGGCAAATTTACGTATTATTCTGTTTGTGTTGTTATTCTCACGATAATTTGAGTTTATATATAATTCGGGTTGTGTGGATGTTATTCTCACCATAAGGTGAATTTAAATATAACTCCATTTGTGTGTATGTTGTTCTTACAATAAGGTGAATTTATATATAAGTCCGTTTGTGTGTATGTTATTCTCACGATAAGGTGAATTTATCTATAACTCCGTTTGTGTGTATGTTGTTCTCAGGATAAGGTGAATTTATTTACAGCTCTATTTGTGTGTGTATGTTATTATCACGGTAAGGTGTTTTTATATATAACTCCGTTTGTGTGTATGCTGTTCTCACGATAAGGTGTGTTTATATATAATTCCATTTGTGTGTATTATTATTATTATTATTATTATTATTATTATTATTATTATTATTATTCAGAAGATGAACCCTATTCATATGGAACAAGCCCATATTGGCCATTGACTTGAAATTCAATTTTCCAAAGAATATGGTGCTCATGAGAAAACAAAAGAAGGTAAAGTGAAATGGAGAAAGAAGAGATCTTACTTATTAAAATAGAAAAGTAATAAACTAATAGATAAACATGTATTAAAATGCAAGGAGAATAGTATGAGGGTAGTAATGCATTGCATCTTTGCTTGAACTCAAAGTTTCTATTGCATGACATCATCAGGGAGACTGTTCCACAGTCCAACGGTGTGGGGAACAAGGACCTCTAGAACTGAGAAGTTCGACAGCGAGGAACATTTATTGCGCAAGATAAAGTGAATTCTTAATTAGTGAATATTTGACGCTTAACATTCTTAAGTATTACAGAGTCACGTATATGTGTGTGCCTTTGTATATGCACGTGTGCATGTATGTATGTGTGAGTGTGTATTACATAATTAATCTTGCTTTGAATGACATATTAGTGATAGGGTGTAAAAACCTGTGAATCGCTTTGGCATAGTTTCGTGTTAACCCCTGTGATATAACATAAGTCAGCTGACTGGTAGATGCATTTTACTGGTTACCTTTTTGAAATCTATGAATGAAGAAGAGTATCATGACTCGAAACCATTTTTTTTGTTTGGTAAATATGGATGAGCTTAATATTCTTCGAAAATGAATAAAATTACACTGTAAATCCATATATCAGAGTTTAGAAGAATCGAATAATTGACCAAGACATTTTACAATGCGTTTTTAAATGTCATTAACACAAATGAAAATAAAAATATCTATACATTGTGCTGTAAAACAGATGAAAGAAAATGAAAAAACTGACATTTACTTTTTAGAATTTCTCCTATATTTAATAGCCATTTCCCTTATCTTCGGGTTTTAGCATTTATGCGTATACCCAAAGTCATATATATATATATATATATATATATATATATATATATATATATATATATATATATATATATATATATATATATATATATATATATATACACACACACACACACACACACACAGTATATTATGTGTGTGCGTGTGTATAAAGGTCATGTTATTAAATATACAGATAGAAATCTTATGTATATGTATAAGTGAATGTTTGTATGTGGGTTTCTATGTTTGTCCGTATGTTTTTGCGCTATAGAAATCCGAACCGCTTGACCAACCGATCTAGACAAAATTTGGCAGTGGCCATCATTTGACCCAACTTAGATAATAGGGTAAGTTTCAAACCCTCTTCCTATTCCCCTTCCCCCTTCCCCCTCCCTTCCCATTTCCCCTTCCCCTTCCCTTTCCCCTTCCCTTTCCCCTTTCCCCTTCCCCCTTCCCCTTTCCCCTTTCCCCTTCCCCTTTCCCCTTCCCCCTTCCCTTCCCCTTCCCTTTCCCCTTTCCCCTTCCCCTTCCCCCTTCCCCAAAAAATCTAATTGATCTAAGAGATATATTTATAAACAATCATCCACCTCCTTTCCCAATTAGAGCTAATAGATTGTTTGACACACTGAATATAGTTATACAAGTACCTCCAACAGTGAAGTTACCACCCCATTGGACTATGAATAAAATAAGGACATGCACTCAGTTGAAATATTTATCAAAAAGTTCCTCATATACCCTAGAACACCATAGACAAAAAACCATAAATCATATAAGACGAAAGCTTTCACATTACGCGAATTATACAGATGGGTCTAAATCACAACATGGAGTAGGATATGCAGCTATATCCCAGAACAAGTCATATCAGTTATCTTTGCCTAATAATGCCTCAGTCTTCACAGCAGAGTTATGTGCAATCGCAGTAGCCATCAAAATTATATAGCAAGTAACATTCAATAATTTTGTTATTTTTAGCGACTCATGAAGCGCTATAGAAGCCGTTCAAGGTTACTACTAAAAAAATAATAATGTACAGGAAATTAAATATGAACTCCACAAATTGTATAATAATGGGAAAAATATTGAAATATGTTGGATCCCTGCTCATGTAGGGATTAAAGGAAATTAGGAAGCTGATAAAGCAGCTAAAGAAGCAGTCCGCATGGTAAGAGCAAATATAAAAATCCCAATTAGTGATAACATAACATATAAAAACAATCATTATAAATAAATGGCAAAACATATGAAACGAGGAACCTATAAATAATAAGTTGAAACAGATAAAATCCAGCGTTGGAAAATGGAGCTCATCATGTCAGAGAGAGAGACAAATACAAGTAATTCTGACGCGTCTGCGAATAGGTCATACTCGTTTGACACATGGACACTTGATGAACAGTCCATGTGGCCCTCCTCCCGAAACTTTTATTCTTTATAATCTTTAATTTTTTTTTGTATGCATGGAAACGAGCAAATGTATTTATTGTATACATGCGTTTCAGAGTAAAGCATATATGTTATACAGTTTTTTTGTTTTAAACTTCATTTTCATTTATTCATCATCATGCGAATGACCTGTTTGGTCCCAGTTCTAGGCCTATGGCCTAGACCTGGCATTTCATCCTAATCCTTCAGGCCCGCCCTATGAGAGCTGATTAGTCAGCTCAGTGGTCTGGTTAAACTATTTTAATAATAATAATCCCCTTCCCCTTTCCCGTTTTCCCCTTCCCCCTTCCCCTATCCCCTTCCCCCTTCCCCTTCCCCCTTCCCCTATCCCCCTTCCCCTATCCCCCTTCCCCTTCCCCTTCCCTATCCTTCCCTATCCCCTTCCCCTTTCCCCTTCCCCTTCCTCCCTTCCCTTTTCCCCTTCCCCTATCCCCTTCCCTTTCCCCTTCCCTATCCCCTTTCCCCTTCCCCTTCCCTTTCCCCTTCCCCTATCCTCCTTCTTCCCTTCCTTTGTCCCCTGGTCCAGGTTGACCTTCGAGGCCATCACTTCCCCAACTTAGATAATGGGTGGGTTCAAAACCTTTCCCGTTTCCCCTTCCCCCTTCCCCTTCCCCCCCTTCCCTTCCCCTTCCTTCCCTTCCCCTTCCCCTTCCTTTGTAACTTATTATGTGGTAACAGTTTGACCGATCTAGACAAAATTTGGCAGGAGGCCATCACTTGGTCCAACTTTGATAATAGGGTAGGTTTCAAACCCTCTTCCTATTCCCCTTTCCCATTTTCCATTCCCCCTTCCCCCTTCCCCCTTCCCCTTAACAGTTTGACCAATCTAGACAAAATTTGGCTCGAGGCCCCTTCCCTTAAATAATAGGGTAGGTTTCAAACCCTCTTCTATTCCCCATTCCCCCTTCCCCCTTTCCCTTCCCCTTCCCCTTCCTCTTCCCCTCCCTTTGTAACTTATTATGTGGTAACAGCTTGACCGATCTAGACAAAATTTGGCATGATGCCATCACTTGACCGAACTTAGATAGTAGGGTAGGTTTCAAATCCTCTTCCCCTTCCCATTCCCCTCGCCCTCCCCTTCCCTTTTTCCTTCCCCTTCCCTTTCTCTTCCCCTTCCCTTTGTAACTTCTTATGTGGTAACAGTTTGACCAATCTAGACAAAATTTGGCTCGAGGCCATCACTTGACCCAACTTAAATAATAGGGTAGGTTTCAAACCCTCTTCCTATCCCCCACCCCCTTCCCCTCCCTTCCCTTCCCCCACCTGCCCCTTCCCTTACCCCCCCCCCTTCCCTCCTCCCCCTTTCCTTTTTAATTTATTATGTGGTAACAGCTTGACTGATCTAGACAAAATTTGGCATGATCCATCACCTGACCGAACTTAGATAATAGGTAGGGTTTAGGTTTCAAATCCCCTTTCCCTTCCCCTTCCCCCCTCCCTCCCCTCCCCTTTCCCCTCTTCCCCTTCCCCCCTTCCCCCTTATGTGGTTACAGCTTGACCCTTGCACGAGGCCATCACTTAACTCCTTTGATAATAGGGTAGGTTTTCCCTTTCCCCTTCCCCTTCCCCTTTCTCCTTCCCTTCCCCTGACCTTCCCCTTCCTTTGTATCTTATTATGTGGTAACAGTTTGACCAATCTAGAAAAATTTGGCAGGAGGCCATCACTTGTCCCAAACTTAGATAGTAGGGTAGGTTTCAAACCCTCTTCCTAGCCTTCCCCCTCCACCTCCCCTTTCCCCCTTCCCCTTGCCCCCTGTAACTTATTATGTGGTAACAGTTTGACCGATCTAGACAAAATTTCCAGGCCATCCCCTTCCCTAGGGTAGGTTTCAAACCCTCTTCCCTTCCCCTTCCCCTTTCCTTTTTAATTTATTATGTGGTTACAGCTTGACTGATCTAGACAAAATTTGCCACGAGTCCATCACCTGACCCAACTTAGATAATAGGATAGGTTTCAAACCCTCTTCCAATTCCCTTCCCCTTCCCCCTTCCCCCCTCCCTTCCCCTTATCTTTGTAACTTGTTGGTAACCTCTGATCCAAAATTTGCCACGAGGCTATCTTTGACCCCTTAGATTCCTCATTCCTCTTCCTATTCCCATTCCCCTTCCCCCTTCCCCTTCCCCTTCCCTTTTAACTTATTATGTGGTTACAGCTTGACCGATCCAGACAAAATTTGCACGAGGCCATCACTTAACTCAACTTTGATAATCTAGAAAAAATTTGGCACAAGGTCACTTGAACCAACTTAGATAATAGGTAAATTTAGATAATAGGTAAATTTCAAACCCCCTTCCCTTCCCTTCCCCCTTCCCCTTCCCCTTCCCTTTCCCTTGACCTTCCCCTTCCCTTTGTAACTTATTATGTGGTAACAGTTTGACCGATCTAGACAAAATTTGGCAGGAGGCCATCACTTGTCCCAACTTACATAGTAGGGTAGTTTTCAAACCCTCTTCCTATTCCCATTCCCCCTTCCCCCTTTCCCTCTTTCCCCTTCCCCTTCCCCTTGCCCCTGTAACTTATTATGTGGTAACAGTTTGACCGATCTAGACAAAATTTGCCACGAGGCCATCACATGACCCAACTTAGATAATAGGGTAGGTTTCAAACCCTCTTCCCCTTCCCCTTCCCCTTCCCCTTCCCTTTGTAACTTACTACATGGTACAGTTTGACCGATCTAGACAAAATTTGGCACGAGGCCATCACTTGACCCAACTAAGATAATAGGGTAGGTTTCAAGCCCTCTTCCTATTCCCCTTCCCCCTTCCCCCTTCCCCCCTCCCCTTCCCCTTATCTTTGTAACTTATTTGGTAACAGCTTGACCGATCTAGACAAAATTTGCCACGAGGCTATCACTTGACCCTACTTAGATAATAGGGTAGGTTTCAAACCCTCTTCCTATTCCCATTCCCCCTTTCCCCTTCCCACTTCCCCTTCCCCTTCCCCTTCCCTTTGTAACGTATGTGGTAACATTTTGACCGATCTAGACAAAATTTGGCACGAGGCCATCACTTGACCCTTCCCCTTCCCTTTGTAACTTGTGGTAATAGTATGACCGATCTAGAAAAAATTTGGCACAAGGCCATCACTTGAACCAACTTAGATAATAGGGTAAATTTAGATAATAGGGTAAATTTCAAACCCCCTTCCCCTTTCCCCTTCCCCTTCCCCTTCCCCTTTCCCTTTCCCTTTCCCTTTCCCCTTCCCCTTCCCTTTGTAACTTATTATGTAGTAACAGTTTGACCGATCTAGACAAAATTGGGCACGAGGCCATCACTTGACCCAACTTAGATAAGAGGGTAAGTTTCAAACCCTCTTCCTATTCCACTTCCCCCTTCCCCTTCCCTTTTTAACTTATTATGTGGTAAGAATTTGACCGATCTAGACAAAATTTGGCACAAGGCCATCACTTGACCCATATTAGACAATAGGGTAGGTTTCAAACCCTCTTCCTATTCCCCTTCCCCCTTCCCCTTCCCCCTTCCCCTTTCCTTTGTAACTTATTAGGTGGTAACAGTTTGACTGATCTAGACAAGATTTGGCATGAGGCCATTACTTGACCCAACTTAGATAATAGGGTAGGTTTCAACCCTCTGCCTATTCCCCCCCCTTTTCCCTTCCCCTTCCCCTTTCCCTTCCCCTTCCCCCTTCCCCTTCCCCTTCCCCTTCCCCTTCCAGCTTATTGTGTGGTAACAGTTTGACCGATCTAGACAAAATTTGGCCCGAGGCCATCACTTGACCCAACTTAGATAATAGGGTAGATTTCAAACCCTCTTCCTATTCCCCTTCCCCCTTTCCCCTTCTCCCTTTTCCCTTCTCCCTTTCCCCTTCTCCCTTCCCCCTTCCCCCTTCCCCTTCCCTTCCTCCTTCCCCTTCCCTTTGTATCTTATTATGTGGTAACAGTTTGACCGATCTAGACAAAATTTGGCACGAGGCCGTCACTTGACCCAGCTTAGATAATAGGGTAGGTTCAAACCCGCTTCCTCTTCCCCATCCCCCTTTCCCATCCCCCTTCCCCATCCCCTTCCCCATCCCCCTTCCTTTTGTAACTTACGTGGTAACCGCGTGACCGATCTAGACAAAATTTAGCATGTGGCCATCATTTGACTCAAATAATAGGGTAGATTTCATACCCGTACCCCCTTCCCCTTCCTCCATCCCCCTACCCATTCCCATTCCCCCATCCCCCTTCCTTCTTTCCTTTGGAACTTAGTGGTAACCGCTTGACCATTTTTGACAAAATTTGGCACATGGCCATCATTTGACCCAACTTTTATAATTGGGTCGGTTTTAAACCGTTACCTGCTTCCCCTTCCCCTTCCCTTTGTAACTTAAGTGGTCATTGGCAGCGGTCATCATTTGACCCAACTTAGATAATAGGGTAGGTTTCAAATCCGTACCACCTTCCTTTTCCTCTTCCCCTATCCCCCTTTCCCTTCCCTTTGTAACTTATGAGGTAAATAAACTCAACGGGTTTATCATACCTCATTTCATGTACTTGATCCCATACAAATATATTATTGAAAAAGCTTTTCTCTCCTGTGATCAATAATTCTGTATCGAGATTTGTGTTTAGGTTTAGTGGGGATGTGTGCAGGTTTAGCAGGGGGTGTGTTTAGGGTTAGGGGGTTTTTGCTAAGGTTTAGTGTGGGTGTTTCAGTAAGCGTGCTGTGTGTTTAGGTTTAATTATGTGGTAAATGAGACATTCACCACAGTAATATCTGGATGAAATGGACACACCATATTAATAAGGGGATACAAGGGACAGTCACCACAGTAATTCTTCGATAAAATGAATAGTCAACCACAGTAATTCTTGGAAAAAAGGGACAGATAGCACAGTAATTCTTTAATAAACGGGACAGCCAGTGCAGTAATACTTGTGGACAGTCACCACAGTAATATGTGGATAAAATGGACAGTCACCACAGTAATACCTGGATAAAAGGGATAGTAAGCACAGTAATACATGGATAAAAGGGACAAACAGAGCAGTAGTGACTGGATAAACGGGACAGTCACCACCATGATACCTTGGGGACAGTCAACACAGTAATGTCTGGATAATATGGACAGGCACCACAAGAATACCTGGATAAAAGGGACAGTCATCACAGTAATACCTGGATAAAAGGTACAGTCACCACAATGATACCTGGATAAATTGGACAGTCACCACAGTAATATCTGAATAAAAGTGACATTCAGCACAGTATTTTTTGGATAACAGGGACAGACAGCACAGTAATACCTGGATAAATGGGACAGTCACCACAGTAATATTACCCGGATAAAATGGACAGTTAGTACAGTAATTCTTGGATAAATGGGACAGCCACCGCAGTAATATCTGGATAAATGGGACAGTCTTCACAGTAATTTGTGAATAAAATGGACAGTAAGCACAGTAATATCTGGATAAAAGGGACAGACAGACCAGTAATGACTGGATAAATGGGACAGTCACCACTGTAATACTGTGGGGACAGTCAACACAGTAATGTCTGGATAAAATGGACAGTCACCATAGGAATACCTGGATAAAAGGGACAGTCATCACAGTAATACCTGGATAAAATGTACAGGCAGCACGGTAATACATGGATAATAGGGACACTCACCACAGTAATGTCTGGATAAATGGGGCAGTCAGCACAGTAATACTTGGGTAGAAGGGGACATTCAGGACAATAATACCTGGATAAATGGGACAGTCAGCACGGTAATACAGGGGTAAATGGGACAGTCACCAAAGTAATACCTGAATAATAGGGACAGTCAGCACAGTAGTACCTGGATAAATGAGAAAGTCAGCAGAGTAATACCTGGATAAAAGGGACAGTCACCACAGTAACATCCTGACAAATGGGACAGTCACCACAGTAATAACTGGATAAATGGGACAGGAACTACAATAATACCTGGATAAAAGGGACAGTCAATAGCCTACTGTAATACCTTGATAAATAGTACAGTCAGTACAGTCTTACCTGGATAAAGGGGACAGTCACCTCAGTAATATCTGGGTAAATGGGACAGTCAGGAAAGTAATATTTGGATAAAAGGCACAGTTAGTACAGTAATTTCTAGATAAAAGGGACAGTCACCACAGTAATTCCTGGGTAAATGGAACAGTCAGCACAGTAATTCCTGGATAAAGGGACTGTCAATTCAAAGAGGTGCAGTAAAATATTTTTAGTTTTGGTGCCAGGCTAGTCAGCTAGTATGTATGTATATTATATATATATATATATATATATATATATATATATATATATATATATATATATATATATAATTTATATATATATAATTTATATATATATATAATTTATATATATATATATTTATATTATATATTATATATATATATATATATATATATATATATATATATATATATATATATATATATATATATATATATATATTTCATGATATTGCCTTGTAATACATTTATCCTCCTATAATTTTGACATATTTACTTTTTACATGTGTTATGTTTAATGATAATGGTTGTTGAAGTGTCATATTTAGTTTGGCATCAGATCTCAAAAGAACTTATGATTGAATAACTTGATAGCGTAATTTAGAATTGTTAATACAATTTTAATAGTAACGTAGTTTTGAATAATATCTTTCTTGGTAAAAGCGTAGTATTAGAACACGTGTGTGTCTGTGTGTGTCATCAGTTCAGATAAGAGGGAGCGCTTTGTTTTGGGTTAGTGATGACAGGTTTTGAAAACAAATGCCGATTCGTCCCATACGGGCTCGAGACAAGTGATTTCACGTTGTTACATGTTCGAGTCACGTACGCCACTTTGAGAGAAAGAATACGTGTCTTGATCAGTTACGTCATGTTTTGTAAGATTGCGTTCAAAACGTTTTGCTGGGATGACGTCATTTTCCTTCTAGAAGCTTCTCCATTGTATCTCGCACCCAAAACGCTTCAATGACGTCACTTCCCTGCTTCTAGAACTTTTGTATCTCGTACCCAAAATGCTTTAATGACATCATGTAATTGTTTCACGTATTACTGGAATTCTAAACTTTGTTTCATTCTGATTTCTGAGACCAGTCGAATTGGTTCCCTCTCTCTCTCTCTCTCGTTCTTAGGAAGAGGTTATTTTAACGTAGCGTTTTGTGGTCACATATTAGCATTAACTTTTGAGATCTGAATTTAGCAAAGTTATTTAGTTCATAATGGCGCCTGGTAAAGAAGTGTGTATTGTGGTAACGCAGCTGCAGCAAGTGATTTACAGAGGATTTCACAAGTTGTGTAAGGTAACGTGAATTTTACTTATTAATACCATGGTATGATAAGTTAGGAAATTTTTGAACGAGTGAAATCATTATTGATAAACCTTATGTGTATTTTTGTGTGTTTTTTCTATTTACAATCTCTATATTTTCACATTTTTTATGTTTGTGATGTAACATTTATTTACATAGCATTTTAAATATTTCTTGGTAATCTAACATTGCATACGTAATTTAACATTGCATATTTGATTTTGATATCTCATGTGTTAAGATTTTCTTTTTCAAATCTTGAGTAATTCTTGATAGTTTAAATTTTGCTTGATTAATTTAAATTCCTGATAAAGTTTTTGTGAGTTAGTTTTGTTTCATAATTTAATTCAAGAAATGATTGAGTGTTGTGTTATTTTCAAGTAATAATAAATATTTCAGATTGTGAATTCTAATTAATTGTGAATTTTAGTTATAAACTTTGAATTTGAAAATAAATTTTTGTATTTAACATTTTTAGAAAAACAGTGTTTCATTTGTTGATCACCAGTGAATAGGATTGATTGTGTGTGCATAAGGCAAAGTGATAAACATGTTTTGTTCTTTTAGTTTTGCTAAAGTGAATTAAGACCAAGGAAACAGAGTTTTTTGATGGAGTGATGCCCTTCTACTCTAGAATATTTCTAGTTTAATTTTTGATACCTCACACATATTCTGGTAGACTTAGTTTGATTTTTCAAGTAATAAGTTTTTTCTTAAGGGATCACTGTTACCTTTAGAGTACTCAGTCGTAATAATTAATGTTATGAGAGTTCAGGTATCTGGCTGAAGTGAGGTATATTTTGAATTTTGATATTAGTCGTGTAATAACCAGGTACTTGGTACGCATCATGACATTATATATATATATATATATATATATATATATATATATATATATATATATATATATATATATATATATATATATATATATATATATATATACACACACACACACACACACACACATATATATATATATATATATATATATATATATATATATATATATATATATATGTACACACATATATGTGTATATTTATATTTATATTATATATATATATATATATATATATATATATATATATATATATATATATATATATGTACATATACTTATGTATAATTACATACATAAAATGAGTAGAATACACATAAATACATACATAAATGAGTGCGACATACGAATCTAAATCTGCGCAATTCGACTCGCTCGTGGTATACCATAACGGAGATCCAATTCCCCCCCTCCCCCTCTCTCTCTCTCTCTCTGCTTATTGTGAAAATAATTCACTATTACCGTATCAAGTCAAAGAAATGATTTGTTCAGGATTAATACCATCGAGATGTTGCCATGTATCTAAAGAGCCTTTTTTTTTGTTTTTATACTTTTATCTGTTACTGTTTCTTCAAGCTTTAATTGAGCAAGTGACCGGTTCTTTGATTCACTGCTTTTACAAAGATTGTGAAGTGTTGTTTCTCGTAGTTAAGAACTATGGTGTATGGAGGAAAGTGGGGTCTGTCATTTGATAAAGGGTAGGCTCCGAATTCTCCGTTCGGGCTCAGCAGGGGTCTTTGTTCTAAAATTGTTCCGTGCCTTCTTATACAGCAGGTTCAAACTTAAGAGAAGAACAAATTTTGTTTTGATAGTGGGAAAATGTGTAAAAATAGGTCTCAAAATGAAGACAAGTAAGCAGAATTAGGGAAATAATATTTCTGAATGGTTTTTGAAAATTAGAAGCTGTGATTTAATTATTAATCGTGCCAATATGGTGAGTTATGGTTGAGGAGGTATATGATGTTTAAGGCGCTATAGATGAAATTTTTCTGCTAGCTAAGATAATAATTTTAATGAAAAGAAATATGTGCCTGACTTTATAAGCAAATAGATAGAGATGGGCCAGTTATATTTTATCTTTGTGTGGGGAATCTGTTTATGTAATTTGTGTATTCATGTCCGTTTGTGGGTGCCCAGGAAACGCATGTTATATATTCAAATACATCTTTTCTGGATTAAAGAAAATATTAAAATCTTCTTGCGATGATAGAGCACGAAAAGGAATTTGTTACTGCAAAAGAAATCACTTTCGTCTCTCCACACAAGTGCAGATTCCTTGTTCGAAAATGAAGTAATTCAGCACGAATAACAAACCCTCGGATACAGATGATCGGATGATGATAGCAAGTATCCGGGTCCAGAATTGAAATCAGGCTCACATTCCAACCGAGTGGTCGGACGAACCCAAACCATTTTGTTTTGTTTTCTGTTCCGTGTACTTTAAAACATTTGTTGTTGTTGTTTTTGTTAACGTTTCTCAGTTATTTTAATGTGAGCATACTTTTGTTGTTTCCAAACTATAATTGCCATTTGGGAATGTCAAATAGTTCTACTGGTTTTCTATTTCTGTTTTGTTACTGCGTATCCATCATGATTGTGTGTTTTGGCCTCTCGTGGATCTTGTATTATTTTCCATTCCCACCAAATAAGGGGACACAAATGACATTTCCTTTCACAGAGACTCAAGTTATTGCAACGCGTATGGATGGTCATTCATAGCAACGAAGTTCGTTTGACCTACAAAATAAGGATTTAGTTTCTAGTCACACACACACAGAGAGAGAGAGAGAGAGAGAGAGAGAGAGAGAGAGAGAGAGAAATGACTTCCTCTTCGAACCCCTTCTCCTGAAGTGAGGAAAGAGCAGACGGAGGAAGGCAATAAAGAATGTGAGAAACGTGCTGCAGGCCGATTCCTCGTGTCGAACCAATGTCTAGAGCTAATCAGGTTTGCTCATGGCGAGAAATGAGTGTGTAGGAGGAGCAGTTACCGTCACAATCAAGAAATTGGACCGGTAATTTCGTTCGTGTGGAAGGACTTGCCTCCCTATGGCTCTTCGATGGAGCAGAGTTGCAGGAGCGACAAGGGGAGGGCAGAAATAGGTTGAGAGGTTCCCGAAAATACCTCTCTTGTTTTCGTCTTGAAGGATGTCAGTGTTTTATTCATTTTCAGCTGAAGGAGTTATGACTGAAATTAGTTAAATTTTACGGGGATGCTGTGAGGAATATTGCGGTAATTAATTGTCTTGTGCAACATTTAACAGTGGTTTTTTAAAATAATCTTTTGTGGTTTCGTATTTACGCACAGACTTTTCCGGCGGTTTTCACTGGACATTTTAGAAAAGTAAAAAATGCGCCGAAGTGTCCTCGGCGCAGTCGAGTTTTATGTTCCACCGCTACAGCGTATAATCAAGGCCACCGAAAATAGCTCTGTCTTTCGGTGGTATCGGTATAATGCTGTATGAGCCGCGGTCCATGAAACTTTAACCACGACCTGGTGGTGGCTTATCCTATATCGTTGCCAGAAGCACGATTATGGCTAACGTTAACCTTATATGAAATAAAAACTACTGAGGCTAGAGGGCTGCAGTTTGGTATGTTTTATGATTAGAGGGTGGATGATCAACATACCAACATGCAGCCATCTAGCCTCAGTAGTTTTTAAGATCTGAGGGCGGACAGAAAAAAGTGCGGACAAAAAAATTGCGGACGGACAGACAAAGCCGACACAATAGTTTCCTTTCAGAAAACTGAAATTGTTCTTGAAGAGAATACCAAGGAAATTTTCTTTTGATATTTTGAAACGACGTCAAATTCCTAGTGACTGGTTCCTACGTCTGCCAAACAGTGCAAGAAATTATCCTGAAATTTCATCCTTAATAGCTTTCACAGAGTATAACACATGAAGGAACAGCGGCTACCATTCGATTCTCACATTAACTCGACTAGATCAATTTTCTTTTATATTACTGATATCAGTTTTGATCCTTCCTTGTCAAAATGCATTTTCGTGCAGGCTTATAAAGATGGCGTGGATATGCCCTTTGCCAATTGCCGCGGAGTTTCTGATTTGATGGTGTTTTCTTTATCAAATAAATAATAAATAAAAATTGATTTGATAAAGGAAATCTAGAAGAATTCAGTTTGTCTTGGCAATGTAAATCTTAAGTTGAATGAATATTCTTGCTTACTTGAGGGCGAATTCTCTCTCTCTCTCTCTCTCTCTCTCTCTCTCTCTCTCTCTCTCTCTCTCTCTCTCTCTCTCTCTCTCTCTGTCTTTCATCTCTCTCTCTGATCTTTATCTATCATGATCTTTATCTATATCATATTGCAAGATTTGTTACATTGATACGAGGTATGTTGAAGTCTGTTCGGATGATCTGATTTTTAAATTGGGACATGGTTTTGTGCTTATGAAGTAACATTTAAACTTAAAAGGTTAATGAGACTGGAATGTGGATTATGTTGGGATGATTGAGGAGAGGAGGGTTTTGCGAGCTCCATCATTTTCCGGTTTATATCGAAGAAAGATATGCGGGAAATCTGATATTCTTCAGTAATTGGAATGTGTTTTCGAGTACAGCTATTGATGAGAGCTAATTAAGATGATTTTTTCCATCTGTTTTATTTTACATTTGGTTTCATTTACCCCAAATACGCAAACCCTACCACTTGAATTTACTGACGAAGTGAGAATTGAGGAGAATCTTTGAAATTACAACGATCATTACTTGAAAACAAAATTTGCTGTTAGTTAACCATGTTTCAAGTTTTACTGATTTTTTTTATTGTGCCCATTAATGATATAGATGTTCAGAAAACTGAATTTGACTTGCATGTACTAATATCCTATTAGTGAGTGTTCATTTTGTTTTCGCTTTCTCAGTTTATAACAGATATTGTTTCCATGGGCATATTTCCTCCACTTCAGAGATGAAGAAGGAAATTACCCACCTGAAAGAGCTAACCAGATTCCTTTGTGATGTTGTGTTTTCAAAGTCAATAAAAGGAAAGCAAAGGTTGTTTTAGAAAGGGTTCTTTGCGCTCTGCCCATTTGATGAAGGTTTCTCAACACTGCCAAAGATAATATCGCACAAACTGAAAAGAATGGATGACTGACGGTTTTACCGAGTAACTCGCAGTTTTGGAAATGACACAAAGGCAGCTCGAAAGTTCTTATACAAATAGTATTGCCTCAGAGTTTTTTTCTTCGTTTTCATTTAAAATTTTATGTCTCAGCCGTCAAGAAAAGTTCAATTGTTACGTACACGTTGTGGGCAAAGAAATAACTATAGGATAACTGTGTATTTTAGCTATTCGGTGTATATAAGTGTTAGGAAAACATAGTCATGAGAAGATTTATTTTTAGTATTTAGGGTAACGTTTCAGGAACGGCTGTGTATTCACTTAGAAGTAGTCTGACGAAGATACGACAGATAGGTTAGATGTTCCTAACCCACAGTTTTATTCAACTTACAAGATTAAAGGTAATGAACTTATTCACAATGGTAATAGTTTTGGCTAATAGGCTTTCCGAACCATTAATTTGGTTAGTTCTTATCAGTGCTCTTGTGTACCACCCATAATGCAATAAATAGCATGCAAAACATTTATGTTTTGAGTAACCTTTATCAGTCCGTAGCTGCCTTCAACCTTGCCTTTTTCATATTTCTGTGTCGCTTACGTATTTGTATTACCCTCGTTCAAAAATCTTAAAGCTATTTCTTTAACAACTCGTCGCCATTAGTCTTCCCAAAGAATTAATTTGAATTTTGCACTTTTGGGAATTAATTTCAATTTTACACTATCTTGATATTCATCACAAATGTTACTAGGGTATCCAGAATTTGACACTTGAATTCCGTGTCCAGAAAGTGTCAACTCTGGTTAAGTGCGTAAGTAGTATTTGCGGGGAAACAAGTTTAAAAGAAATTGGCCAGGCTATTCAGTAAAAAGATTAAATAAATAAACTATAAATCCCCGAAAATATGTTGAAAAGTATTTTATTTCTGTATGCTGTTATTTCTTTAATGAGAAAGACAGAAAAGAGAGAAGGAAAATGATTTGTCTATATAATCTTGAAAAGATTTCATACATTGCCTATATCAGCTTGCCTTTAATATTTTTGTCAAGCAACCAAATAGTTGTACTATTTTGTCAGTTTTAGTCTTCACAGAACCGGTCTATAATTGTTGCTAGGTACAGAAGAAAAACTTATAGTGCGTTTCACGAGAACTTGTATGTGAGGAACTGGACATATTTGATCCATGTTTGTCACACAATTAGTTGCTTCTTTATCATCTTCATTAGACCAGAAACGAAGTTCCGTGGTGGTAAAATTACATGTTAGAACACTCGAGCCATCTCTGGAGGGAGGATGTAATTTTATTCCTTATTTGGCGTAAAGTTGAGAATCTATTATGTCTTGTAAATGATGAAACATCTGTGATGTGAAGAGTTTTACTAACTACCGATTGTGTGATCCAACCGAAAAATTCTTCCACTGGTTTTCTGAGCGTAAGAGGAAATCATGATGTAGTGGCTGGGAATTGAAGCCTCCAGTATCGTGTGGGAAGCTAAATATTTTAGATGTTATTTTTTTATGAACAAAATATGTCTTCAAGCTGTGCTAAAGATTTGCACGGTAGGTTTACGACAAAAAGCCTATTTTGAGCTTTCGATGACGGGTGACTGAATATTTTTGTTGATTTCTGTGAAGCATTCAGTTATTGCAGAAGTATGGTTATATTCTAAACGCATGGAAAGTGTATTTTATATTCAGTCAGATATAATTACATTTTCTTTTCGTCTGGTCTTGCGACAGAAATTGGTATTACGACACAGTTCCAGCGATGTGTATTTAGTTCAGTTATTTTCCTTGAATCTTTCACTCATCAACCCAAGAATCCTCTAGCTTATAAAACGAAATGTTTAACAGTAATTTCTAAGTAACGAGATAAAATAACATTTGAATTACGCGTACAAAATTACCCGGTATCGGTCAAACTCAAAACTTTGTGCTGTCACTTGGGTTTTTCCATTACTTTGGACTGATGAGTATGTGTATGCATTTTTAAAAAATAGAGTGATTGTCGCTCAGGAATGGCTTATCTCACGGTTTCCCTTGACAGACTAATTGAGTGTTATCATTCATTTGTTTGGAAAGGTCTCGTGTTCTTAATTCAACTCATTATTCATTCTGAATACTTATATACAGTAGTTAAAACTATTTTGTTACTTGTGTGAGTCACCTTTATTCCGTCTTTCGTTTGCGTTTTAACTTCACTCGTACCTTCACTCAACTTTGCTTTCTGTGTCGTGTATATTTACTCTTGTAAGAAAGCACGCTAACTTTCATCATTTCCCCTTCATACATATGTTCCATGTGCAGTAAGGGAGCATTATAACAAACGTTATTTTTGTGACCTATGTTCTACGTCAAACGTTAATCTGCTTCATCTCTCATTTGTACAGTAGTCGGCAATGACCTAACCTTCCACATCACTCCTTTAATCAGTGGCCTTAAATGTTTTGTATTCATTTTCAGATTGTTCTTCATTCACCAGGTGACACCATTATAAAATAGAGTAAAATATTTTTACCTTCAGGGTATTCCCAAATCAGTTCAGGGTCAAGGCCTCAAAGGTACAATTTCTACCTGTTTCTCTTTGAAAAATATTTACAGTTTGATGACTACATTTAATGATGATGAAATGAAATGCATTTCATCTACCATTATTTATTTTGTTCAGATTATTCGTAATTGGTCATGGAGTAATTGTATGAATCATTTACAGCTGCACAGGACAGAATTGAATGTTACATTCTAGCGAATTGAATTATTCTCTTCCCTGCAATGTAATTGTAATTTTTGAGTGATCATTTTTGTCCCTTCCACATACTTATGACTCAAATTCATTCCCTCAAAATAGTGACTAAACCATCATTTCTAACCAGAAAACCTTTTCATTCCATTTACTAGGGTGATTGGGTATTCTTGTAATATTGGTATTTTCTAGACGATATTTCAAAACCTAATATTTTTTTTTTCAGTACTTCAAGAAAATGGTGTCGCTTTATTCGAGGATAACAGTGTTTGCCTTTCAGAGAAATATAATCACCAAGAGCTCTGTCATCTTGACATTGTAACTTTGCTCCAGATTTTACTTATTCTGTGTTGCCTGTTCTACATCGTGTACTGTTACTTTCAGAAACATGTCCAGATCGACACATACCTCAAAAGTTTCTGAAGTGCTCAGCTGTCAGTCATTTCTATCCAGTTGCATTATCACATGATGCCATATTTCAATTTTGACATTTAATTACGAATATCATAATCACTCCTCTTCAGAAACCTCCCTTTCGTGCTGCCTTCAAAATAAAGACTCGCGCAACTACTTCCTTTAAAGATTCCGCTGAACTTGTTGCCTTATTTTTGTACTCCGATCAGCCTCAGCTTTTTTCTTACCTCAGCACATCTAATTTATGTTATTTTTTTCCAAACAGATGTAAACTGTTATGGCACTAGTGTCTATTTGAAGAAATTTCCAAACACACTTCTCTTGTCTATCTGTGCACGCCATTAGCAATGTTTTGTTTATCATTAGTACTCTTCGTTTTCATTCGTCGTAGATTCCGTGAAGTCATTAGCGGGTCATTACGTTCACAACTCTTCTTGTTTGATTACTATTAGCCCTTGCCCTTACTTGGGATTTCTCAGATGCCGCTTGTGCGGCCTGCCATCGTAGCCTTCAGTTCTGTAAAGAACCAATTACTCGATATATCGTAATTTATTTTCTGTGACCTTGTAGTTGACATTACTACTCAAGGTTTGCACTCCTTTTCTTTAAAAATACTCCCGTATATATAATTTTTACCGTTATTTTAAACGTGTTCGATGCCCAATATTTTTGGCCACGTTTTCCACTGAAAACCTTTAAATCCGAATTTGGGAAGTAGACGTTGAAAGTGTTTTCCACATGATTCAAACCTCGGCTTAGGGGCATCTGCAGAAGAATCACTAGCTTGATGACTGTGACGTTAGCAAAACCTTTGTAATGGTAGATTAAAATGTTGTTAAAATCTACATATTTTCAAGTTACTTTTCTTATATTTGGAAAAGGGAATGTCGTCGGCAATATCGGTGACGTTCACGCAGTTGTACGAACAAAGGTATTTCTGTATATCGGCAAAAAGGGATCCCTGCAAAGTACCCGAATCTCCTGCGTCATATAGAATTTTATATAGTCGGCTCTGTGTGTGTGTGTGTGTGTGTGTGTGTGTATGTGTAATAGTATTGCTGCAAAGGTACAAATGGCGAATGCACATCACGTTCTCCGATAAAGCTTAGTTTTCTCGCCACTTCCCTCTCGCACACTTCTCGGCGCTCGTCAAGATTCTGCTGGTAATACCCTCCGCTCTTGGCTGTCCCGCAGCTGCCATTCATAATGAAAGAAATCGCTATTAGATAAGTGTGGCTTCACTCTAGGTTATAGGATACTACACATTCGTCGTGTGTGTGTGTATATATATGTATAAAAGATTGACTGGTATTTTTTTTATATGTATTTCTTTGATTTACTTGCTTTTTGAGTACACACAAACTATACATACATACATATATATATATATATATATATATATATATATATATATATATATATATATATATATATATATATGTAAAACTTCATCATGGTGTTTTATTGATCATATGTGCTTCTGATTCCATCTTATTCCATGAACAATAATAGTATTGCTTGCAATAAATTTGCATAGTATTGCCTCTATTTCTACTGTGCTTCCGAGTTTATTTCATAGTCATTGTTTAAGGTTTTTTAAAGATGTATTTTTTATCATTCATTTACTTTGAAAGTTTTGCGGCTAATTTTTTCAACAACAGTTTAACAAGGGCTTTCATTATTATTCATGCTTTTTAAGTCGAATGGTATTTAATGGTAAAGTTTTATTTTTGCAGTGGAAAAATAAGCTTCAATTTATATTTTAACTCCAGTGTTACAGGTGGAGGTTGTAAAGATATCACGACTAATACAAGATTGTTATGGATATTGTGCTATTTTCCTGGATTTGTTGCAAAGCAAAAGCCAGTAACATTAATCATTTACATAAACACTTTACTCGCTCAAGCATCAGTGCTCTCACGAAAGTGCACACACACAAAGAGAGAGAGGGAGGTTAGAAGTACTTTATTAGATACTTACCATATTGCAGTTTTTTCTACTTTTTCCCGTATCTTTTTAACACCAAGAAGTTATTTCATGGAGGGACTTTCGGACTCCACTTCCTCGAGGGAATTTATTTACTGTCAACTTCTGGAGATCCTTTCTGGGGTAGAGTAGCAGCCCGAAAGAAGTCGAAAAGGTGTTTTAAGGAAGGAGCGTTTCAATAAAGGTATAAATAAGGAACATTCTGATAGGAGTTTGAACAGTTCTGAAAAGAAGCGGCAAATTGAGTGATAGAGAACCCAGATCTCTTTGTATCTAGTGAAAAACACTATTGTAAAAGATTGAATTTCCATAGCACTCAGAGGGTTCGAGTCCTGGAATTGAAGAAGAAATAAACAGATATTCAGTTGATGGAATATCTCGTTGACAACGTTGACACAGTGTCGGTCTTGCTGAAGAACGGGAGACAAAAAAAAAAAAAGGATGAAATTTCGAAGAATCGGATATGATATGAAAGGAAAAGGAATGATATAAAAGAAGTGACTCTGCAGCAAGCGACTGCTCGGAATGAATGGAAGAAGAATAAGAGGTAACAACAACAACTGGGGGAAGGAGATATCCAAGGAGCGAGGAAAGAAAGCGATTGGTGGTCATGTTTACTTATCTCCTGTAAGCCAGAAGCCAATTTTAACTATGATGCCATTCGCTCTTCTATTAATCATTGCTGCTGCTGCTCAAGTCTCTAACTGAAAACTTTGTTAGTTATGTTTCCGTGGTTTTCTCCAATTTTTCTCCACAATAATAATTCGACTTTTTTTTTATTCCGTGTTCATTGCCTAGCTTTATTCTGTAGTTGTATTCGTTGGTAGAGATCGTTAGTGATTTAATGTACCTTAATCTATTGTCATTGATTGCGTGAAGTCGGATGTTAGAAATAACTTGCGTGTAGGCTGTACCACAAACTATTCAGTAAAGATTGCCCTAATTGTCTTGTGTTTAGTTACCTGTTAATCGGTAAATCTATAAGAGGAATTTATTTCTGGTGATAGAAATTCATTTCTCGCTATAATGTGGCTCGGATTCCACAATAAGCTGTAGGTCCCGTTGTTAGGTAACCATTGGTTCTTAGCCACGTAAAATAAATCTAATCCTTCGGGCCAGCCCAAGGAGAGCTGTTAATCAGCTCAGTGGTATGGTTAAACTAAGGTATACTTAACTTTTTACGTCAAGACTCAAATGGTATGATGTACATTATAATGCTAATTGCCATTGCTTTCGATCAGCTGCATTTACGGATAAGGCGTCATTACTTTTTCTAGGAGAGTTGTATTATCGTATGATACAGCATTTTACTTCTGGTGTGAGATTTTCTCTTTTCCTGTATTACAAAACGGTGCTTTTTAATCACTGTGAAGGTAATTTTAGATACAGTTTGCTTGTAAAAGGAAAAGATCAGTTATTTGTAAATTTGTTAACTGTTTGAAACACGATGAGAGAACTAAAATAAGAAAAAAATAATTGAAATTAATATCAGTTTCGCACGGTCAGGGGATGTTTGCCTACAGAAATTGTCTTCACAGTATGATGAAGAATACCAGGAGTTGTGTTGCTGGAAGAGAACTGGTATAGAGCATTTTTAGCACCTTCGAATTAACTCGCAGAAATCAGATTCAGCTATGCATTCGTTCGGTTGACGGACGCACTACTGGCACAATACCAATTATATGCCGTATTAAAAGCAGTACGATTTTGTTGAACGTCCCTGGTATTCTGTGCTTAAGATCGGAATATATTTATACCCCCATTGTACGAGAAAGGTTGAAGAATTTGTAGTACGAATTCTTTTTTTTTTTTTTTTTTTTTTTTTTTTAACTCCATCGAACCGTGACACTGACGACCACAGCCCAGCCTTCATTTGAATCCCGACCGTGGGGAGTTGAAGCCAGGTGAAGAGTGGATGCTGGATGGATGCCTTGAATTGTTCGTGTAGTACAGTGCATGTGGAAAGGATGATGATATATCTGGAGACAATAATGAAGGGAAACGGTTATAATAGGGAAAGGATGGATCAGGAAGTTTTCAGGTGGTTAAGCCACGTGGTGAGCATGGATTGTGGGAAAGTGATTCAGTCACAAATTTTAGGATAAGGGATAGGGAGATAGAGGAAGAGGTATTTGAACAGATGGGTCGTCCAAGAAATTTGAGACTGAAAAGGAGCGGTAAACGACATAGCATCTACTGTTTGGAGGGCTGCATGGATAATAAGCCTCTCTTGTTGGCACAAGAAATGGTTAATGTTTAGGTTTTCTGTACAAATGTTTAGCCTGAATTCTGCAGCTAAAAAGCATGTAGGTTGCAATGGTAGAAAATTTTCAAGGATTAATAAGTTGCCCCTAGAGTGAACAGCTTAATGGGGTGTGTGTATATATATATATATATATATATATATATATATATATATATATATATATATATATATATATATATATATATATATTTATATATATGTGTGTGGTGTATTTATGTTTTATATATATATTTATATATATATATATATATATATATATATATATATATATAAAAACATAAATACACCACACACTAAAGTTTTTTCTCTTTAGAACATAAGGCTGTGGCTCTGAAGAGCATTAACCTGTTTGTGTCCAGAAAGTCTTTTGGGGATGTTGTTGCCAACTGCCCTTATCCACGTTGGTTGCCATCCGTCATGGTCAGATAGCTAGCAGGAACTTGATGTCTAGACTAACAGTGGTATGATGGAGTTTAATGGAATGCAACGAATATATTCCATTTCACTCGGAAATTAAACCTGCGACCCCCTGATGGTGGCTCGAGATACATACATTTATACGTGCATACATATGTGTATATATATTTCTGTTCAAGTCTGGATTTATCTATCCTGTTACCGCATTTTATTTTGACTGTTTAATGTAAATTTGTAATGCGGGTTCTACCGTAAGGAGTTAGTACCGTCAATTCATTTCACGTGGTGCACTGTAGGCATTACTAAAAGGCGTTTGTATCATTCCTGCGGCCGTTAGCAGCACACGTTGTTAAACCTTGTACTTCACGTCCATTCCAGCTTCCATTCTTCAATCTTGCTGTCCAACATCTCTAACAATTACTTTTTTAGGGAAAATGTGGGGTGTTCTTCCAGTTCATCTTTAGATCGTTGTACTTCAGCTCCTTTATTTTCTGGACCTCTTTATATTGCTGCACAACCTCTCCAACTCTCGCTCTTTCTGTCTCAAGAGCTGAATAGCGTAAGTGCTTCAGATCTTGCTTTGACAGCCTAATATAAATTTAATAAAATCAAATAGAATACCATGCAGTTTCATGATCTTTAATTTTTATCAGTACACTTTATAAGATTGGGTAATAATTTTTGATTGAATTTTATATACATATGTTTTTATAAATGTATACACATGCATATATATACACACATAAATATATAAATATATATATGTATGTATGTATGTATATATGCATGTATAAGCTCGTTACACTTTATAAGATTGGGTAATAATTTTTGATTGAACTTTGTATACATACATTTTTATAAATGTATACACGTGCATATATATATATACACACAAATATGTATATATATATATATGTATATATGTAAGTACAAGCTCGTTATGTATATCCAGAACTCTTTGAGAATGTTAGTATAGCCAGCCTGTCTCACTTGTGGCATTTTAAAAATTTATTTTCTGTGCGAGACTTACACAGCCATGGCAAGACTTTATTTTTATAATAATCCGAGTCTTGGGAAGGCTGCAGGCAATAAACTAGTTATATAAACTGCCGTCTTCCACCCCGGGGTCTGCCTCTCCCACCACTGGGGTCTATATACAGTAAATATACTTAATAAAGCCACCCTGGTCCGAACTTTGGGACGATCCGTAACGTTCCCAGGCTATACCATCCGCCTCATAAAACTAGATGTGTAGTTAACTCTAACAGTTTATTATTATTATTTTTTTTATGTGGTGGTTCCAGGGATACAATTTTAAAAGTCAAATTCAGTTCTGACCGAATTACTGAATGATTTTACTGGGCACGTATAGTAGTTGAATCATTAGAACTCAAGATGTTCAAACTGGGCACAGATGCTTTTCTTTTTTGTGGTTCAAGCTCACATCATTTTTTCACGGTATATTCTCTGTTATTACGCATTACTCATTGGGTACTTGAGCTAGTAACATTTCTTGTCTTCTCTGCTATAGACTGTTAATCAATCATGATGGTTAGAGTGTATGTATATATATATATATATATATATATATATATATATATATATATATATATATATATATATATATATATATATATATATATATATATATATATATATATATATATATATATATATGCACAAACTAATAAATGCAAAGATAATCAATTTTCATACTTCTCGACTTCCTTATACCTTTCTTGGATACAGATATTTAAAAAACCGAAGTTAAGAAATTAAAGGTCAGTGTGGCTATCGAAGATATTTACGCACACACACAATTATATATATATATATATATATATATATATATATATATATATATATATATATATATATATATATATATAAATGAATAAGCACATGTACACTTGGAAAGGAAAGTGAGGATACAGTTTTTAAATCTTCCGACATATGTTGCTCAATAATGTGACATCTGGCAACTTTAGCAAGGGGAGGAGCTTCCGTCTTACTGTGTTTGTTTTTTGCTTGACCTCCTATAACTTTCAATCATATTCTACGATTCTGAAATCATTGATACTTAAATGCAGTAGTAAGTTTTACAGTATTCGTTCAAGTTGTAATTTGCAGCGACAGTTCTGAGCAAAATAAACATTTTTCGACATAACTTACCAAGTAGCCTTACACAGATGAATTTATGACACCACATTGAACGGAATGCTTGCATAATCGGAAACATGATCTTCCATAATGATATCAAGAGTTAAGTTTGAGCAATGTCCAATGAAAAATGTGGGGAACCATAAAGGAACGAATGCAATGTTATGATGAGAGAGAGAGAGAGAGAGAGAGAGAGAGAGAGAGAGAGAGAGAGAGAGAGAGAGAGAGAGAGAGAGAGTCTGCTGTTGTGTAAGCCTAGACCTACATGTAGAGCTACTCATTTCGTTATTTCTTTTCTTTTAGAGATTAAGCAATACTATATTTGTATAGTATGTTTTAGCAATGGAGAGAGAGAGACTATGGTATTGGTGGTGGACTTGTGAAGCGAAGATGTGTGGAGATAGATGGGTCGGTGCACAGATTCCTGGAATAGTGGGTGACCGGGTAGCCTAGATCGCACTTACCATACTGCGTAAGTCTTGACCTGATTCGATATATACATTAACAGAGACGGCTAAAACAAAGTTGAGAAATTTAACCGAAGCTGCTATCGCTCTGCTTTCTTTATAGTCTCTATATATTTACTTTTAAAAATTGGTTTCATCGATAAAACATTCAGGGAAAATCTGTGTAATGCAAATATATGTTACCACCAAAAATCTTGATCTACTTCACAGGCAGTAAGAGTTTCATATCCCGCAAAAAAAACACACACACACACACACACACACCAGAAATAAATGAATGTATTAAGATATCTTGAGCTTCTCGAAAAGCAACTCATCCCTGTTAACCGTACAGGCTAAACCCGAACTGTTTGTCGCGGGAGTGTAGTCAGTAATTTTTCAAGTTGATAGGCCACAGTAGCCTTGGTAAAGTTTTTTTTTTTCTTTTATGTCTGCAGCTTTGTAAGTAAACAGCTAGCACTGCGATTCCAGATGGAAAGACCTAAATAAGAAATAAACTGGAAATGCCTGGGATTTAGAGGGAATTCTATCGAAAAGTATCCATGAAAACATAGTCATTCCTATAGTAAAGACCGAGACCTATGCTCACGCTGATTTTCTTAAATACTTGAGTCCTTTTGATTCATAAGCGTCTTCATAATAAACACTTACCAAGAAAGCATGTAGAGCCGTAATTAACGTTCCCTATCTTCCTTTTCCATTAGGTGCAACCTTGATCACAAGTTGCAGGCCTAGGTGACTTAGGATAATTGTTGTTAATTATATTTTGATATTTTAGGTTAGCATGATAACCATACTAGTAAAGAGCAATACACGCACACACATATATATAATATATATAATATACAACATTGATAGGTTGGGGTCAGGAAAATTTACAGAGAAAAGATACCTCTTTATTGCACGAAACACTTCAGATATGTGATAATTCAAAATTACTGAAAATAAACTTAATAAAGGTAGCACTACCAACTTTCGCTTGGAAAAAGCACGTCATGAATAAATAGAAACATGAACAGCCATAAACAGAACAGTGAACTTTAAAAATTATCTGTAGTTATTATTGCAAAAGGATTGTTTTATAACTGAAATATGTTTCATTTCAGACAGATGAATACACAAACACACACACACGCACGTAAACACTCAGTAATGGGTGTATGATCCCCTGTTATCTATAACCGTATCTAATCTACTAGGTACTGATTTGACCAAGGTATCGCAATAGTCAGGGCCATTTCTCGTCGGTCTTGAGGATTCCCAAACTGATAAACAGTGACTGATCACGGCCTCCTTTGATCGAGCATTTGCTCCATCGTATCTCCTCGACATAATTCCCCAAAGATTTTCGATAGGATTTAAATCCGGGGACTTGGCTGGCCAGTCTAACCGAACTATTTGTGGATGTTCCCTGAACCATTCCTGAACAACTTAGGCATTGTGGACAGCAGAGTTATCCTTGGCTATATAAATAGGCAACGTTTCAGGAAGTAGTAGTTGTCGGACAGATGGGAGGAGAACCTCATCAAGAATTTCAACGTATTCAAGGCTGTTAAGTCTTCTCGTAAGGGAACCGACTCTCCTGGGCCACTTCGGGCCATCCAGCCTCATAAAACAACGGACATTCTGCCACTTCGGCGGGAACGATGGATGTGGCGTTCCTCGAACCAATAAATTACAGGAAGAGGAAAATTGTTAAAAACAGGTATATAGACTTATCAAAGTCTCAACCATTTGTAGAACGGGATTTGTAAAGGACCTTTCATTAATGATTTCTGTCCACCTATATGAGGACTGGGGAGTGGTAGGATTTAGTTCAAGCAACATCAGCCTATGGAGGTTGAAGCGATAATCAACGATGACTGATGGTTGTAGCGGATGTAAATGATAATCTAGCAATGGGATTGCCATCTTGCTGCCCTTATCTATTAAATATGTTGGCCAATAAATTATAAGTATTTGTTTAAAATACCCGAGGGCTTAATGCTTTGGATATTTTCAGTATCACTTCAACATGAGTCCAAGAAATATTTTCTACTTTGTAAGAAAACAAACATAATCACTGATCAGTTTTTTCCTGTGGCAAACAACATACTTAAAAAAAATTGTTAAACACTGTCACTTAGGAGCACTCAGTCGCAGGCAGTTATTAAAAGTTACTAAATATTTCATATACCTTCCTAAACACTTAGTTTTACTAAGTTAGGCCTAGGCTTTACTAAGTTAGGTCTAGGCATATACAGGTTGACTGTAAAGAACGAAGTTATGTATCATTTACCTTGTATTATCAGGTTGCCAAGAGTGAAGTTGGCCATGGTCGTCACTGCAAAATGTTTTTTCGTCGCACCAGACTACAGTATCCCGGAAGTCCATACCCATCGCAGAGTATTGCAATGCAAACCCCAATCTTTGCTCCTTGTGAGCTTCTGTCAGAAGTGGCTTCGCCGCTGGTATTCAGTGATGTAACCCACTTGCGTGTAACCTCTGTCTTATAGTTTGGGGCGTAATCATTAGTCGAGTTTTTTGTTTGATGGCAACGGCGTTTGTTAGTGGTTGTTCTAGTGCGACGGAGGTGATTAGATTGTCTTCTGACTCCGTTGTTGAACGAGGGCGACCGCATCTAGGATGATTCGCTACACTGCCTTCCTCTCTTTCTCGTCTCAGCCATCGGTGGACGACTAATCTGCTTACATTAAGCCTGCGGAATATTTCTGCAGGCTTCATATTTGCTCTGTGCATCTCTGTTATCAAGTTCCGTGTTAATAATGAGTTATTTTCTCGGCTGCTGATCCATGGCAACGTCAAGAAACATCCAGTTACTTGTGTTTTCCTGCCGGAGTTCTAGCCCTGCTCCTCACATTATGGAGAACGCTCTTGCGGATTTAAATAGATTTGGTCAACTTACCCTAACTGTCACAGCATTTACTGCCATTAATTCCAGCTGACTTTTAACACCGTGAAATACAAATATGAATGAGTAAAAATTAAAGAAATTATCATTACCTCGTATGATGATGCAATAATAAGCCTGTCCATAACGGAAAATGAGTAAATATTGCCGTTCTGATAAACGGTACTACACCAAGATATCCACACACTATCTTTTAGATCTCTATGAACGAAGTCATCTGAGAAATTCTGATTACTTCGGACATGCATGGTGTTTTTAAGTATCTGAACGTTTTTGTTTTGCAGATTTAACATATATGATATAATTTGCATTGTATTTTCATATTCTAGAGTAAATTTACCGAGATTGTGTGTTTTCTGTAAGAAAAAAATTAAAATTCGATGAACAAAATCTCATGAAAACTGTATCCTCACTTTTCTTGCCGAGTGTACATACATAACCTGAATCTGGCAACTGGAATGATTTCACTCTTCTACAGTATGTGGGTATTGGCAGTATACTCCAAGAAAAGTTGAATGAAATTTTATTAAACGTTGCATATTTATTCATCACGTGACCGTATGATGAATGTTAACTTTTGCAAGAAATCAACCCAGAGTTTACAATTTGCTGCCATAGTATTCACCTCACCTGTTGTGAAAAGCAATAGTTTTTTCATAGTTGGAAAAAGTTGTGTAGAACATTTTCGTAGCACACTGATTTAGTGTTGAGCAGATCTGGTACTTATTTGGTAGTGCCCTTATTATGTACGCAGTATATTTACAGGCATCTGTCACCACATCAGTCATTTGCTCTGAGCTAAAGAGTTTTACCAGAGTTATCACATAATTTGTGGGTATGTGTACTACAGTGTTCATTTTCGCTGGAATAAAAGAGAAAGAGGAATAGCTGGAAAGATGCTAAATCCAAAACTATATATATATATATATATATATATATAATATATAATATATATATATATATATATATATATATATATATATATTTTATATACGATGTTCAATAAGTAATGAGAAAATGTCAGGCGAGACACTAAATATGATTTGATCAAAATACTACTTCATGGTGAAGTACTCATACATATTCTATAAAACGACAAACTGGCAACTTTCTATATTTGTAGGTCTGAGTGCAACGGTGAACGTGGTGGAACCAGTCTGATCCAGTTTGCCGATTTGTGAACACTTGTCAAAATGCAGGGGAACATGGAGCAACGTTGCACCATCAAATTTTGTGTTAAACTTAAGAAAGCCAAACAAGAAGCTTATGGAATGTTAAAGGAGGCCTATGGGGATGAACAGATGAGCCAAGCAAGTTTCTGTTGGTGGTTTAACAGATTTTCTGACGGAAATGAACAGGTTGAGGATGAACCCAGATCTGGAGCACCGAAAAGTGCACGCAAGGAGGAAAACATTGAGGAAGTGCAAAGGTTAGTGATGCAAGACCGTCGAATATCTGTGAGGATGATATCTGAAGCTGTTGGTATTAGTATTGGCACAGTAGGGACAGTTCTGACCGAAGATCTGAAGCTCCACAAAGTCTGTGCCAAGTTCATGCCGAAGATCCTCTCCGACGACAAGAGGCAGTTTCGTGTGGAATGTTACACTTACATTCTCGAAATCATAGAGGCTGATTCAGGTTTCCTGAATAAAGTAGTGACTTGCGACGAGAGTTGGGTGTTCACCTACGACCCTGAGAGCAAACGTCATAGTGCTCAGTGGAAGCACGTGACCTCCCCCAGACCCAAAAAGGCAAAGATGAGCAGGTCGCAAGAGAAGGCCATAGTTATTCCTTTCTTTGACTCCCAGGGGCTCATTCACATTGAATGGGTTCCTCAGGGTCAAACTGTCAATAAGGAATATTACCTTACTGTTCTGAAAAGGTTCAGGGAGAAGATGAGGAAGAAGAGGCCTCAGCAGTGGAGGAGTGGTCAGTGGTGGTGCCACCAGGACAATGCCCCATGCCACAAGTCAACGCTGGTGACCATCTGGATGGCCGACAGGGGAATGAAAGTGGTACAACACCCACCCTACAGCCCTGACCTAGCCCTTTGCGACTTCTTCCTGTTCCCATGCATGAAAGACAGCCTCAGGGGAACCAGATTCCAGTCAACAGAGGAGCTGAAAGAGGCATCGGAAAGTTACCTGAAGGGACTACTGAACAAGGACTTTGAGGAGGTCTTCCAGGATTGGGAGAGATGCATGCAGAAGTGTGTAGCTGTGAGAGGCAATTATTTTGAAGGAGACAAAGTTGTGTAAGCTTATGAAAATAAATAGTGTCTCTCCTGTCATTTTCTCATTACTTATTGAACATACCTCGTACATATATATTATACCGGGTGTTTTGAAATTAGAGGCCTCCCCTCCACAGAACAAATGGAAAGTTATGAAGTTTTCTGCTATAGCCTATCTCCAAGTACATTATTTTAAGTTTCTATTAAGCTATTTTTCATTTTACATTTTTTGTGTTTTCAGACTGAGTGACGGAGTTAGATACAGCCATGGCTAATGACTCGGAGGAAATCAGATGGATTGACCGAATCCAGGCTATAACCTTCAGAGAGGCCAGGGATGCTGGTGCATCCTTCATTTCACATTCCTGGATAGCTAAATACATTAAAAGAGATGAATCCTATGTTAAAAGAAACTGGAACAAAAATCCATATGACTCATCACAAAAAAGAGTGAGAGTCTTGGAAGGCCTGAAGTCCTTTCTCAGGAGTCAAAAGACATCATAGATGAGGCAGTGGGTAGACCAAGAAAGTCTTTATGTAAATTGGCGCTTGAACTAGAAACAAAAAGGGGAAAGAAGAGAAGTTATAGTGCTGTATATCGTGAGTTGAAAAAATCTGGTATCAAGCCATTTCATATTATCAGCAAGCCCAACATCACTCAGCAACAGAGAGAAGACCATGCATGGTTTTGTAGTTCATTCTTAAAGATTGGGATGAAGGTGACTTTCTCCATGGTGCTGCATCAGATGAATTCTTCATTAACACAGTCAGGAAGCCAAATCATAAAAATGACACCATTTGGGCTGCAAAGTTGGATGATATCAGCGATGGCGTGCGCTGTCGCCACGTTGTGAAATTTCCTGAATGTTTGGGAATTTTTCTCTGTTTCACAGCCAAATGGTTAATGTGGATCATCAAAGAAAAAGGACAGTCATGGAATGGCGAATACTTCAGAGAAATTGTGCTTACTGGTGGAGTATTTCCTTTCCTCAAAGATCCTGAAAATGTGTTTATCTGTTGAAGAAGCCACATTTTTGCATGATAAGGCACCATGTTTCAAGGCTCTTCAGACACAGAAAACATTGGTAGTATCTTGAAGGATCGTGTTGAAGCGCGCACAGTGAACTATGATGGTATACCAAGCCTCGACGACCTGCGAAGAGAGGTGACTGAAGTGCTCAGGGAAATGGAGTTTGAGTCTCGGCTTTTTTGCGATTTGCTGAAATCATACCCCTCAAGAATGCAGGCTGTGGTACAGGCAGATGGAGGCCACACAAAATATTAAATACTCAGGGTGTTTTCATACATCTGTACATTTAGCTACATTTATATCTATCTATATATATATATATATATATATATATATATAATATATATATATATATATATATATATATATATATATATATATATATATGTGTGTGTGTGTGTGTTTTAGTATCATCTCAACTTTCTCTTCCAACGAAAATAACATCACCAAAGTCTTCATTACAAGTTAAGTGTGGTGAACCACCTCTCGCTGGTAACAATGAAGAGTGCTCTGAGAATTCAGACAAATGATTCTCCAACCAAAATATTATTTGGATTAAGAGATGTGTTTATAAAGAATCAGCCACCTCCTTTCCCAGTTAGAGCTAGAAGATTGTTTGAGTCGCTAAATGTAAATAGACAATTACCTTTAATAGTGAAATTACCTCCTCCTTGGACAGTGAATAAAATGAGAATTTGTACACACTTAAAATATATATCAAAAAGTTATTCATATACCCCAGAACACCACAGACAACATACAGTAGAACATATAATCCCAAAAGGTTCACATTACGCAATATACACCGACGGATCTAAGTCACAATATGGAGTGGGATATGCTGCAGTATCCCAAGACAAAACGTATCAGTTCTGTCTACCAGATAATGCCTCAGTATTTGCAGCTGAGTTATGCACAATAGCATCAGCCATAAAAATAATTCAAGAAGCCTCTTTAATCATTTTGTGATTTATAGCGACCCGAGAAGCGCCATGAAAACCATTCAAAGCTATAATAAAAAAATATTGTACAACAAATTAAGTTTTCACTCCATAAATTGTACAATAATGGAAAAAATATTGAAATATGTTGGATCCCTGCGCATGCAGGGATTAAAGGAAATGAAGAAGTTAAGTATACCTTAGTTTAACCAGACCACTGAGCTGATTAAGCTGATAAAGCAGATAAAGAAGCAGTCCACATGACAAGAGCAAATGTAAACATCCTTATTAGTGACCATATAAGATATATAAAAACAGTCATTGTAAGTAAATGGCAAAATATATGGAATGAAGAACTTTAAGATAATAGATTAAAACAGATAAAATCCAGTGTTGGAAAATGGAGTTTATCTTATTAGAGAGAGACACACACACAAGTAATTCTGACTCGTCTTCGAATAGGCTATACTCTTTTGACACGTGGACACTTGATGAACAGTACATGTGGCCCTCCTCCCTAATGCCCAGATTGCAAAGTGTTGATAACAATCAAGCATGTATTGTTTGAATGTCCAAAATATAACCTGCAGCGATATCCTACATTTTCAGTAATAGCAATTTTAATGTTCATGAGGAGCTGTGATTTAATTGATAAAATATAAAAAGTAAACAATAGAAATACGAAAACCCTTAGGGGTCTAATGAATTTTAAAACAACTAAACTATAAAATTTTACGTAATTTATTTTAAATTCTAATAAACCTTTTTAGTGAGTTTATATGGAAACATGAGTATAAATGTATTTATTGTGAGTGTGTGTTCCAGTATGAGAGCGTAGGCCTTTGTGCAGTTTTTGCTTTCATTTTCATTCATTCATCAACATACCAAATGACCTATTTGGTCCCAGTGCTGGGCTTCTGGCCTAGACCTGTCATTTCATCCAGATCCTTCGGGCCAGCCCTATCAGAGCTGATAGTCAGCTCAGTGGTCTGGTTAAGCTGTTTTAATAATAATGATCATGGGAACGTGGAGTATGCTGTACATGTTCACGGGAACGTGGAGTATGTTCTACTGTATATGCTAAATGTTTATCAAGATGTCCTACGTTGAAGTGTGTGTGTACAACATCCATTATAATTTTTTATTTGGATACAACCAAGATGTGTCATAATCAAACGCCCATTATATATATATATATATATATATATATATATATATATATATATATATATATATATATATATATATATAATGCTGCTATATAATAATCTGAATGACAGGTGATAAACACTCTCTCTCTCTCTCTCTCTCTCTCTCTCTCTCTCTCTCTCTCTCTCTCTCTCTCTCTCTCTCTCTCTCTCTCTCTCTCTCTCACCCCCTTCCCAATCGTCTTCCCCTTTGGTGCCATTGATGTCTTACCCCCACATTTTTCTTTTCGATATAGTAAGTCATAATATGTATACCAAGTTTGGTTGAAATTGCTCATTGCCTTTCAGAGTGTATGTGGAACATACACACACACACACACACACACATACATGCATGCATCCATCCATTTCTATATATATAGATATATAAATACATATGTATGTATGTATGTATATATATAGACTGTATATGTATATACTCATATAGTTCATATTGTATACCAAAAATGTTGAATTTACATTAAACTGTCATCTTTTGTTTATCAACGGTTTTGTGTTATCCCCACGTTTAATTAAGATTTCTTTCTCCAACTTCATTTGTTATACCATCTATATTGATACTGAATAACCATGTTAAATAATACGACCCCATCTAATCCACAGTATGGAACCAAACATGTCTACTTACTCTTGCGTAAACTTAACCTATATTTTAAGAATTTTCCGTGCAACCGTCATCTAAACGTTATATCTATAATATTCTTGCTCTCAGTATTGTTACAAGGCTTGATTGGGGCCATATGTCAGTTGGTGCCGTTCCCTGTATATATTCTCCCATAATGTTCCTTGAACACATGATACATACTCCAGGATCTTTACCTCTTTATTTGGGCCATTTTTTCCCCTTACAGTGAGTAGTAGCTCTTTCTTTTCACCCATTCACTTTCCTTGCACCCTTCTTACAGTTGAAATTCTGTTCTGTCGCAACTTCGAGCTCTTTCAGTAAATTCATATTGTTTCGTATTTTTGTTATCATGTCTGAAGTAGGGTGGAAATATCTTTCATAAAACTTATGTTGAGGTTGAGGTATAGGAAAATGTGTAAATGCTTGAACCCAAGTTCACAGTTAAAGCTAGTTGTAAGAGATATGGTTTGTTTTTTAGCCACCTGATAGTGTTTGAACCTTCTGCAGGGGATGTTGAGTTGTCAGTGAGAGAGCTACTCTTAAGATGTCATCACATTTAATCATTATTCAGGTGGCGGTGTTTCTTTTGACCCTTCCGGTGGTTAGTGAGGATAATTTTCTTTCTCAGTGTAGTACTGGATGCTGGCATTGCATGTGCATCTATTCGTTGTAAGACATTTAAGAGGTTCTCTGAAGGTGGATTGTTTAATAGCCAAATGCAGGTGAAATTTGTTGGAGTAAATAGGCAGTAACCTACAAATCTTTTGGAAAATTTATGTTCGAACATGTCGAACGAACTGGTTCAGCAAAGATTTTTTTCTTGTTTTCAATGATTAGCCAGTGGCAGGCGATAGTTCTCGAACTGGTTTGAACTGTTTTATGGTCACCATAGTTGCCGGCACCCGCCGAGCAGTTTTTGGTCGTCGAATTTCATCTGTTATATATATGGCAAACAGTTGGCGAAAAATAACCGATCGGTCGCGAACATTTAGTAAAAGTTTGTCTAACATCAATAATCACTCTGTGGGCGACCATTGGCTACTCAGCGACCAGTCGCTAATGGCTTTGGTATTATATGACGGAGAAACAAAAAAAAAAAAAATCCACAAAGAAAAACTTAAGTGATGGATTCTTTTTGAAGAGTGTTGAAGGGTTGGTTTTCCTTGAATTTATCAAGTAAACCATTGACCCTGTGAAATCCCCCTCTCTCTCTCTCTCTCTCTCTCTCTCTCTCTCTCTCTCTCTCTCTCTCTCTCTCTCTCTCTCCACTTTTGAGCTCTTTGTGTATAGAATGGCCACTGGCTTTAGAAATTTGGTAGAATTTATGACGAAGAGCCAAAAAGTGAAAAATAATAAACAAGATAAATAACTATTACATGCTGGAAAAAGATCATATATTTTACGTTTATTATTGGATGTGTCTGCAGGACATTTAATTTATTAAAGTGAACTTTTCGTTTTTCCATATGAAGGAGTGTATCATTAATATTTTTATTTATGCACAAGAAACACTACATATATTTAAATCACACACACACACACACACACACACACACACATATATATATATATATATATATATATATATATATATATATATATATATGTAATATACTTATATATATATATATATATATATATATATATATATATATATATATATATATATATATATATATATATATATATATATATATATATATATATATATATATATATATATATATATATATATATATATATATATATATATATATATATATATATATATATATATATGACTTTTATCACATCACCGTGATTCATATACAATCAGTAAGATACAAACGTCCTTTAATATCAAATTCGCTCTACCTTGGAAATAATATATTTTCATATATGTTACCGAAGGGGAATTTTTTAGTTGATAATAAGTTCGTCGACCCATGGGCTCGAACCAGCGAAAGACAAGAACTCAGGACTACAGTGGACGCTTAACCCACGCGGCCAGCAAGTGAGGTATAAGTGGATATCGTCTCCCATATACAAATCGCCCGTCGAACTCAGGTGTTTGTATTGGAGACGATATCCACCCACCTCTGCCATGCTAACCGTGTAGTGCGTTTGTTGCACGCAGCCATATTATGACTTTTTATCTCGTCACCGTGATTCATATACAATCAGTAAGCTACAAATTCCCCTTCGGTAACATATATGAAAATATATTATTTCCGAGGTAGAGCGAATTCGATATTAAAGGACGTTTGTAGCTTACTGATATATATATATATATATATATATATATATATATATATATATATATATACACATATGTATATATATGTATATACATTATATATTTACATATATACGTATATATACATATATGTGTATATATTCATGAAGCTACAAATGTTGTTTAATATCAAATTCACGCTACCTCGGGAATATCCCCGATGAGGAATGATCACCGAAGGGGAATTTATAAGTGATAAATGCATCGGTACTGCCGGGTCTCGATCCCACGACACAGTTTCTTTCCAACAACTCCGGTCCACTGAGCTATCAAGAGAGGTATAAGTAAGTACCGAATCTGCTGTACTTGTTTACCCGTCAAGAACCGGAAAATTATACTTAGCTTCGGCATTAACTCACCTCCACCGTGACAGCTCATTGGTATGTTTAGAACACGCAGCTCTTATTATGACATTTTTTTCACACCGTGATTTATATAAATTACATTTATATACATTCATGAGCTGTCATGGTGGAGGTGGGTTAATGCCGAAGCTAAGTATAATTTCCCCGTTCTCGACGGGTAAACAAGTACAGCAGATTCGGCATTTACCTATACCTCTCTTGATAGCTCAGTGGGTAGACCGTCGACTGGAGTTGTTGGAAGGAAACTGTGTCGTGGGATCGAGACCCGGCAGTACCGATCTATCTATCACTTATAAATTCCCCTTCGGTGATCATTCCCCATCGGGGATATTCACGAGGTAGCGTGAATTTGATATTAAACAACATTTGTAGCTTCATGGATGTATGTAAATCATGGTGTGATAAAAATTTCATATATATATATATATATATATATATATATATATATATATATATATATATATATATATATATATATATATATATATATATATATATATATATATATATATATATATATATATAATCACTTGTCTTCTTTTTAAGGGGGTGCTCAAATATAAGAGGTTTCAACAATTATATCTCATAACAACAGTAAATAGCTGATCAGTTGACGATCATTTGTTGAAAATCGCGCGAGCAGACGCCCATCAGTGTTCAAAAATCTTCGATGACTAGACAGCGTTTGTACGACGCTCGGTTTTATCGTACAGCCAGTCGTCAACTAGTCACCAGATAAAATTTCTTACAATTATTGATATTTTGTCGGCAGTGGTTGTAGTTGGTCGCAGCTTTTTCGGTTGCTGGGAGTTGGCAATCGGTTGTACCCCAGGTGTGACTGGGGCATAAGATACAGAACAGCTTCACGGTTATTAACAAATTTTGGAGACAGAGGGTGCGTTCACACGGCAATGATACATGTCGTATACACCGTTGCAGACATATATGTGTTATATTTGAGACTTCTGTGAGATAGAGTCAGAGATGAGTATTGGCCATTGTCTGAGACAAATCAGTTGACATGATTTAGGTACGCTCAAGTTTAAGGAAGTGGTGAAGGACTGTATAAAGTGAAGCATGATCATACTGGTTTGTAGGTTACTGAGATACATTTATTTTCTTAACAGGTCTGTGACTTAGTGGTCAGTTCAGATTAGTGTATTATATAATTATCCAAAATTTGTTAAAAAACCTGTTTTCCGCTGCTGGTCGTTGGCGTGTTTCCAACCTGTCTATGAATTGCGTGTGATAAGCTGCTGCTGGCATGAGTTAGTGACAAGTTTTACCGCAGTGTGGATGCTCCCATGTGTATATCAACCTCAGGGTTGAATGCCAGAAATAAGAACACAAGAGATAGACATGAAGAATGCAAAGAAGGTATAAGAATATATGAATAGAGAGAGAAAGGGTGCATTCTGAAAAAAAAAAGTGATATCTATGCCATTCACATTTTCAGCCTGTGAAAATGTTGTCTTAGCCTTCCTGTGTCTTGAATAAACAAAAGTCAGTACAAGCCCAGACCGACTCAGTGTCATAGACGCCTTTCGTATGAACAAGAAATAACCTGCTGCCCAGAATCCTAGAGGTGTTTTGTTTACTCCAAGAATTTTAAGAGGGCTGTTGTGATTTGTCGGAATATGCCGGTTTTTACTTGAAGGATATAGCCTCTGTTAGAATCAAGCAAGCTTTCATTGCTCCATTCTTTCTGTAACTGGTGAGTGTAGTTTGAAATTCCTATGTAAATCAAAGAAAACATTTGTAGAATCAGAAATCCCTGATATACTTATGGAAATTCCTTTACAAATTTTTGTGTACTCTCAATTCATACTAAGGCGATAGACTTACAAGTCAGTTCAAGTGCGGCCGTTAAGTAGTAGTAAACTTTGCCCTGTAACAAAGGCAGAATTTTTGGTTTTGGAAATAGTTTCACTGGAGGAGAGCCAATTCTTAGGTTGGAAATTTTCACAGGATCTGCGGTAGAATACTGATGAGCACCTTTTTAATGGATAACTGGCAGTAGCAGCTCTGGAAAGCAATACATCAAGAATACTCTAGGTCCCTACCCTCGGTAAAGGAAAGCAAATGGGCACAGACCTGTAACATGGTAAATATTGTTATTGATGGCACAGAGACCTCTTGATTCGTGTATGTTAAAATAGTTCTTTTAAAGGTGCATACCTAGATGTTGGAGCAGTTCTTGGGCGGATGGGTTTTATGTAGATTTGGAAAGGCTGCTCTGAAGAGAATTACAAAAGCTTGTGAAGACTACACATTCAGCTTCTCTGGGACACATAGAAGGCCTGAATGATGAAGACTTCTAAAACATGTAGTATCGTACTCGTAAACCCAAAAGCTAGTTAATGTGATAGGTAGAATTTGACATATTTTAATTGTTCTCTGAAGATACGAAGGTACTGTTATGTTCTAGAACTTAGAATTGCTTGATATTCTTTATCAAGTGTCAACTAATTATTTCCAGTGAACAGTAGATAAAACTCGTTCTCTCTCTCTCTCTCTCTCTCTCTCTCTCTCTCTCTCTCTCTCTCTCTCTCTCTCTCTCTCTCTCTCTCTCTCTCTCTCTTTTGTGGAAAGGAGGTTCCTTTACATCTCTTGCAATACTCTTTGTTGGCAATAAAATACGACGTGTAGCCCGAAGCGAAGTGAATTGAGAAAATGAAAAACGATGCGAATGGTCGCCTTGTTATCAAAGAAAACAAAGCTTGTTTCTTTGCACAAAGGACGTAATAACAAAAGGAACCCTTTATTAAGACGACTGTTTGTTATTATGTTTAAGATTACTTTGGGGGAGTTCTCATTAGACATATCAGGTTACGCACGATTTGCTATTGGTGTTTCTGGTTTCTTTCTCGTCTCTGCTTACTGGTTGAATGCACTAATCAGGTGAAAGGGCTGCGTGAGCAAACTTTCTGGTCCTCTTACCCCGTAATACTAATTGGATCCTCATTCTCTTACTATGACATTGACAGCTGTAATGGGACATAGACTTTAGGCCAAAGGCAAGCACTAGGACCTACGAGGTCATTCAGCTCTGGAAAAGAAATTGAGAGTATGTAGGTTTGAAAGGTGTAACAGGAGGAAAACCTTGCAGTTTCACCATGATATAATTGTTAGGAGAGGGTGGATAGCAAGATGAAAGAAAGATAATATGGATGGAGGTACAGTAAAAGGAATGAAAGGGATTGCAGCTAGGGGCCGAAAGGACGCTGTGAAGAACCTTTAGTAATACCTACAGTGCACCCCGTGAGATGCACTGACGGCGCTACCCCCTACGGGTTTGGCAGCTGTATTACTGAAAAATAATGTTTACTTTGCATGAGTGTCCGGGTTGAAGTTGTTGTCGTTCTGTTTTTTAGAAATTCTCCGAATAGAAAGTAAGAAGCAAAGACCAGAATTCCCTCGACGTTGCTATACATGGACTGATTTAGAAGCGAGGAGAACGTAGAAAATCGGGATGACTTGTAATGTCTCGGTTTGTGCACTTGTATTACACTTGAATATTGATTACAATTGACTTATGAATGTTCACCACCACTTATTCGCATTATTTTTTGGTCTCCTTCATTTGGAAATGGTCATTAGATCAAGTCTTTTCAGTTATAGATTTTTTTTACAGTGCTTATTTATGGCCTGTTTATGGTCTTCTCCCCTATACTACTGGCAATAATTACTACATCTACCAAATAATGAGTCTTTACGTTTTGTATGTAAGACATTCTAAACCGTCACGTTACGTAATGCTGTATTTTAGAGCGAGAAATCTTTCTTTTGCCTTTACGAAGTATTGTGGGCATAGAGCCAGTGTGTGTGTGAATTCTTCTTATGTGAGCTTTCTACTTCGAAAGTGACCTACTGGATATATATGTGCGCGAGAGCGCCACATTATTTAGCTCTTCTACCGTGCCTATTAAGCTTGCCAACTCATAAGCCTAAAAGATTTTTACTAGTGTACTAAGTCTTTTAAACCAGCAACTCTATCTTTAATCTAACATGTTTAAGGACTGCTTTTAGTCGTGCATGTTTTCAGGACACGCTAAAGCCTGTAGTCGTTAGAACCAGACTTTTTTTTTTTTTTTTTTTACCCGCCGGTGATTTTGGTTAAGCACTCTGCGAACCTCCTTGCATTTTTAAACCTGAGAATTAATCACCCGTACAAAGTTTGAGAGAGAGAGAGAGAGAGAGAGAGAGAGAGAGAGAGAGAGAGAGAGAGAGAGAGAGAGAGAGAATATGTGCAATTAGAAATGTGAAAATAATTATCAAAGCATTTAGTACGTCAGTCCACTAAAACATACGTCTGATATTTTTTCTCTCGTTTCTTTGCTGAAAAGATTTGAAAATATATGCATGAAAGAGAATATATATATATATATATATATATATATATATATATATATATATATATATATATATATATATATATATATATATAAAGCGAATGTTTGTATGTATATGTTTGTGCGCTATAGAAATCCGAGCCGCTTAACCGATCTAAACAAAATTTGGCATGTGGCCATCATTTGACCAACTTAGATAATAGGGTAGGTTTCAAACTCGTACCCCCTTCCCAATCCTTTCCTCATCCCCTTCCTCCATCCCCTTCCTCATTCCTCTTCCTCCTTCCCCTTCCCTTTTTAACTTATGTAGTAACCGCGTGACCGATCTAGACAAAATTTGGTATATGGCCATCATTTGACACAACTTACATAGTAGTGTAGGTTTCAAACTCGTATCCCTTCCCCTTCCCCCTCCCCTATTCCCCCATCCGCCTTCCCCCTTCCCTTTTGCAACTTACGTGGTAACTGCTTGACTAATATAGACAAAATTTGGGACGTGGCCATTATTTGATCCAACTCAGATAAGGTATCAAGCCCGTATCCCCTTCCCCCATCCCCCTTCCCCTTCCCCTTCCCCTTCCCTTTGTAACTTGAGTGGTAACAGCTTGACCGAGCTAGACAAGATCGGGCACGTGGCCATCATTTGACCCAACATGGATTACAGGGTAGGTTTCAAACCCATACCCCTTCCCTTCCCCATCCCCCTTCCCTCATCCCCTTCCCTTTGTAACTTATATGGTAACCTCTTGACCGATCCAGACAAAATTTGGCACATGGCCATCATTTGACCCAACTTAGAAAATAGGGTAGATTTCAAACCCGTGCCCCCTTCCCATTCCCCTTCCCCTTCCATTTGTAACTTATGTGGTAACCGCTCGCCCAATCTAGACAAAATTTGGCCAGCATTTGACCCAACTTGGATAATAGGGTAGGTTTCAAACCCATACCCCCTTCCCCATCCCCCTTCACCCTTCCCTTTGTAACTTGTGGTAACTGCTTGACCATCACCATAGTAATGTATGGATAAAAGGGACAGTCATCACAGTAATGTCTGGATAGAAGGGACAGTCATCACAGTAATGTGTGGATAAAATGGGCATGCAGCACAATAATACCTGGACAATAGGGACAGTCACCACAGTAATATGAGGATAATAGGAACAGTCACCACAGAAATGTCTGGATAAAAGGGACAATCACCACAGAAATGTCTGGATAAAAGGGACAATCACCACAGTAGTAGCTGGGTAAAAGGGACAGTTACTACAGTAATATTTGGATAAATGGGACAGTCAGCACAGTAATACATGGGTAAATGGGACAGTCAGTACAGTAATACCTGGATAAAAGGGACAGTCACCACAGTGATAATTGGATAAAAGGGAAATTCAGTACAGTTATACCTGGATAAAAGGGACATTCAGTACAGTAATACATGGATAAATGGGACAGTTAGTACAGATTTACCTGGATAAAAGGGACAGTCACCACAGTAATATTTGGATAATTGCGATAGTCAGCAAAGTAATATCTAGATAAATGGGACAGTCAGCACAGTAATTGTGGGATAAAAGGGGCAGTCAGTACAAGGAGGTGCAGGAAAAATTTTGAGTTCTTGAGCTTTTTCCCGGGCAGCGCTGAGTTGGTCAGCTAGTACATAATACATATTTATACACACACACGTATATATATATATATATATATATATATATATATATATATATATATATATATATATATATATATATATATATATATACGTGTGTGTATAAATATGTATTATGTACTAGCTGACCAACTCAGCGCTGCCCGGGAAAAAGCTCAAGAACTCAAAATTTTTCCTGCACCTCCTTGTACTGACTGCCCCTTTTATCCCACAATTACTGTGCTGACTGTCCCATTTATCTAGATATTACTTTGCTGACTATCGCATTTGGATGTGCTTGTGGGCTTTAGTGTCTTTGTTTTGAGTTGCCTTTCAATTGTAATGTTTCATTACTGGAAATCAAGCCGCTATCAAATGTGATATTGATATGTGAGCTAACCTAATATATTTGTGCTCGACTGTCGATATAAGAAGAAAAACTGATATAGAAATATGGCTCAGCGATGCTAGCTTTTACTTTTCAACGTTACAGTAACTACCCGTATTTTGCTGCCTAACAGCAGTCTGTCATAAGTCGTAATATGACCACAGCGAGGCATTCTCCTAAGTTAGTATTACCAGAATAATGTCAGTCATATTTCAAAATCCGTCAAATGTTACGCTTGAAATAGTCATGGGATGTAAAGCTAATCTACATGGAGAAATCCTCGTACAATGCATCAAAATGCGGACCGTCTGAATACCCATTTAAAAATAAAATTCAATGGGAAAACAAAATTATCCTCGCGTAATCCTTCTGCTCACAACAAAAAATTACGACCTCTATCTAACGATCTCCAAGTAACTGCTTACTAACTACTATTTATCTCTAATGGAGACGTTAGATGCGGCCGAAGTAGAAGCTCTTTGCTCTCGCTAATCGCCGTCCAAGGATTAAGACAACATTCGGCAGTGGCATCTTTGCATACCTGAGCGCAGCAGCGGTCGCTGCCGAAGCCTCGCTGGGTTGGCTCCTAGTCTCCTTGTATGACTCGGCTATTTCCGTCTCGTTTTGCCTTTGCTTTGTTTTGCTCTGCTCTGCTTTGCTTTGCTTTACTTGCTGGGTTTCGGTGCTCCCCACAAGGTCGCATTCTTTTGTTTTCATATTTTTGTTCATTGCTTTTTTTTTTTTCCTTCGGTGTTCAACGTAGATTATTAATTTTGTGATCTGGTTATTTCCTTCTCATGGATACATTATTGACAATTATACTGGTATGTGTTGTGTTTGTTTTCTCCTTGATTTCCATATAGGTATATCGCTGAGTTTTTTTTTTTTTTTTTAATAATCACCTCACTTTACCACTTTCTTTAGTGTTTTCATTTCTGGTAACACTTTTATTAATATCGCTTTGCGGCTCGTGGTAGTTAATTGTCGTATGTGTGCCTTTGCACTGCATACAGATATAATTTGGTGATTGCGTGTACTTAGTCTTGAAAATGTATTGTGGCGCTTAATATGCTCACGAAACTGAAACAATGAAGGTGTGCAAGATATTTCCTAGCACACCATATGCAGTCTTTTTTATATCAATAGTATCTGGATCTGTTTGTAGGGGCGAGTAGACAGCCATTTGATTGTCGACACCAGAAGGGCTTGAAACTTAGATCACCTAGACTAAAGTGTTTTATACAAGAGAGTTGTTCCAGTGCATTTGTATTCACTTTATGTACTGTCAAAAGTCACACACATCATTTTATATATATATATATATATATATATATCATTTTATATATATATATATATATATATATATATATATATATATATATATATATATATATATATATATATATATATATATATATATATATATAATTATACGTACATACATACACAGGAAAAAACTTACACGCACATTAAGGCATATATACTTTCTCTCTCTCTCTCAAAAAAATCCGCAATTGCTAAAACTTCAGAACACAAGCCATTTCATTCATTTGCTCAAAAGGCTCATCAGCAGCGTAACAAGCGTCATTGTCCTGTACTCTCTTCGCATGAACAAACCACCTCAAAACTCACAGGTACAAATTCTCACCTGTGCAATCTATATTGTCGTATGGTATGTCTTTTAACTTTAAAATATGCTCTCAACAGCCAAACTTCGCTTTCTTAAACAGCGATGACGCAATACTGCCTTAGGAGGCTAATACTTCCTTTGACACTTGTGTTGTAGTTCCATCCAATCATTTTCTAAACGATTACCTAAGTTTCTTGCATCATGTATACGTGATTCTACTTCATCTTTTTCGTTTGTTTAATACATACATACATACATACATACATACATACATACATACATACATACATACATACATAATCTGGCTTTGGCCTCAGCTTAGAGGATTGTTAAGAGTTGTAGAGCAATTATTTATTAGGACTTCCATTTTCTACTTCTGTTGTAGAGTCTGAAAACTGAATGCACGCTGTTTTCGTATTTTCAGTGTGAATCATTTTATGCCTTTCCTGTATTGCAGAGAAAATCTCTGTTCGATTTTGAGGAAGACAGTACTGATATCAAGTGGTGTATAGCTGAATGAAAGCTTACTGAAGCTATTAATTATCAGTGCAATAACTTATGTCGTTTTCATTCCACTATTAATGTTTTATCGATAAATAATATCCACTCTTTTATTATACAGTGTTCCAATAATTTTAAGAACTCGAACACCGATTTTGACAGCCTTTTTGCCAAGCCCCCAGACAGACAGACAGACAGACAGGCAGGTTTTGTGTTCAAGATTGATCAGGGTTTTTGTGAAAAGAATTAGTGTAATTCAGAGTGATACCTCAGTATTTATCATGGGTAGGATTTGCATTAAAGAGGTTTAATTTTTAGGGTGAAAAAGGTTGTGCAAACATGGAGGGAATAAATTTAGATTCTGTAAGGCGACCCCTTTTGAGTTCCAGTCTAGCATTGAAAAAGTCTTCTATATTTATGTATATATCATTTGAATAGAATTGTTTGTTTTTACATGGTGTCTTATTTTTTGTTTTGATTACTTTCTCTTTTTTTGTAGTTGAAATGCGCATTTGTTCATAAAATACTGCTGTATTGATGCATTACTGTGAACAGTATATTGAAAGTATTTTGGTGCTCATTCTTAGTTGGCACGCGTTTGGAGCGTCTTTTGTTTAGAAAGACGCGAAGAGAGCATTTAGAAGATGCCTTTCAGTGCGTACCACGAAGTAGGCATACTGGTAAAATTAATTGAATTATGACAGAAGAGTAACTCCAGGATCAATTTAAGACACGTTTTTATCCGTTGGATTAAATTAAACTCATTGTTGAATTGAATATAGGTAAATTCCGGGAAGGCGACATAGTATCATTAGGGTCGTTTCCTGACGAAGTATGTACATACTTGTTAGACGACTGTTGTGGGATACAAAATAAAATGGGGAAGGGTTTGAATTAGCAACCACACCCCAAACTTCTTGATGAGAATTGAAAGGTTAACACCCGGAACCGGCTTTTTATATATATATATATATATATATATATATATATTATATATATATATATACAATAAATATGGAATGAGAGCAACTGCATATATAGCTAATATATATATATATCCCAACTTCCCGATATATATATATATATATTATATATATATATATCATCAACACACAATCATATGGAACAGAAATAAATTTCTGACTCACGTCGGGATCGAACCCAGGTCTCTCAGGTGGAAAGCAAGGCGTTACCCACTGGGCCATACAAGTCTAAAAGAAGTTGGAACCTGAGAGCAACTGCACCCAAGGAATTACCTGGGCAAGCTAACTGCTTGCATACCAGCGAGTTTTCCCCAACTACCCGACTCAGCAATGACCCAATAGACAACATTTCATTCGAATTATCCCTTCTGAGTGAATAAGATAGAAATCATCAACACACAATCACGTGTGGAACAGAAATAAATTTCTGACTCACGTCGGGATCGAACCCAGGTCTCTCAGGTGGAAAGCAAGGGCGTTACCCACTGGGCCATACAAGTCTAAAGAAGTTGGAACCTGAGAGCAACTGCACCCAAGGAATTACCTGGGCAAGCTAACTGCTTGCATACCAGCGAGTTTTCCCCAACTTCCCGACTCAGCAATGACCCAATAGACAACATTTCATTCGAATTATCCTTCTGAGTGAATAAGATAGAAATCATCAACACACAATCACGTGTGGAACAGAAATAAATTTCTGACTCACGTCGGGATCGAACCCAGGTCTCTCAGGTGGAAAGCAAGGCGTTACCCACTGGGCCATACAAGTCTAAAAGAAGTTGGAACCTGAGAGCAACTGCACCCAAGGAATTACCTGGGCAAGCTAACTGCTTGCATACCAGCGAGTTTTCCCAACTACCCGACTCAGCAATGACCCAATAGACAACATTTCATTCGAATTATCCCTTCTGAGTGAATAAGATAGAAATCATCAACACACAATCACGTGTGGAACAGAAATAAATTTCTGACTCACGTCGGGATCGAACCCAGGTCTCTCAGGTGGAAAGCAAGGGCGTTACCCACTGGGCCATACAAGTCTAAAAGAAGTTGGAACCTGAGAGCAACTGCACCCAAGGAATTACCTGGGCAAGCTAACTGCTTGCATACCAGCGAGTTTTCCCCAACTTCCCGACTCAGCAATGACCCAATAGACAACATTTCATTCGAATTATCCCTTCTGAGTGAATAAGATAGAAATCATCAACACACAATCACGTGTGGAACAGAAATAAATTTCTGACTCACGTCGGGATCGAACCCAGGTCTCTCAGGTGGAAAGCAAGGGCGTTACCCACTGGGCCATACAAGTCTAAAAGAAGTTGGAACCTGAGAGCAACTGCACCCAAGGAATTACCTGGGCAAGCTAACTGCTTGCATACCAGCGAAGTTTTCCCCAACTTCCCGACTCAGCAATGACCCAATAGACAACATTTCATTCGAATTATCCCTTCTGAGTGAATAAGATAGAAATCATCAACACACAATCACGTGTGGAACAGAAATAAATTTCTGACTCACGTCGGGATCGAACCCAGGTCTCTCAGGTGGAAAGCAAGGCGTTACCCACTGGGCCATACAAGTCTAAAAGAAGTTGGAACCTGAGAGCAACTGCACCCAAGGAATTACCTGGGCAAGCTAACTGCTTGCATACCAGCGAGTTTTCCCCAACTTCCCGACTCAGCAATGACCCAATAGACAACATTTCATTCGAATTATCCCTTCTGAGTGAATAAGATAGAAATCATCAACACACAATCACGTGTGGAACAGAAATAAATTTCTGACTCACGTCGGTATCGAACCCAGGTCTCTCAGGTGGAAAGCAAGGGCGTTACCCACTGGTGTTGATGATTTCTATCTTATTCACTCAGAAGAGATAATTCGAATGAAATGTTGTCTATTGGGTCATTAACTGAGTCGGGAAGTTGGGGAAAATTTCGCTGGTATTAAGCAGTTAGCTTGCCCAGGTAATTCCTGGGTGCAGTTGCTCTCAGGTTCCAACTTCTTTTAGACTTGTATGGCCCAGTGGTAACGCCCTTGCAGTTTCCACCTGAGAGACCTGGGTTCGATCCCGACGTGAGTCAGAAATTTATTTCAAGCACCGTTCCATACCGTGATTGTGTGTTGATGATTTTATCTTATTCACTCAGAAGGGATAATTCATCAATGAAATGTTGTCTATTGGGTCATTGCTGAGTCGGGAAGTTGGGGAAAACTTGCTGGTATGCAAGCAGTTGCTTGCCCAGGTAATTCCTTGGGTGCAGTTGCCTCAGGTTCCAACTTTTAGACTTGTATGGCCCAGTGGGTAACGCCCTTGCTTTCCACCTGAGAGACCTGGGTCTCGATCCCGACGTGAGTCAGAAATTTATTTCTGTTCCACACGTGATTGTGTGTGTTGATGATTTCTATCTTATTCACTCAGAAGGGATAATTCGAATGAAATTTTGTCTATTGGGTCATTGCTGAGTCGGGAAGTTGGGGAAAACTTCACTGGTATGCAAGCAGTTAGCTTGCCCAGGTAATTCCTTTGGTGCAGTTGCTCAGGTTCCAAACTTTTAGACTTGTATGGCCCAGTGGGTAACGCCTTGCTTTCCACCTGAGAGACCTGGGTCTGATCCCGACGTGAGTCAGAAATTTATTTCTGTTCCACACGTGATTGTGTGTTGATGATTTCTATCTTATTCACTCAGAAGGGATAATTCGAATGAAATGTTGTCTATTGGGTCATTGCTGAGTCGGGAAGTTGGGGAAACTCGCTGGTATGCAAGCAGTTAGCTTGCCCAGGTAATTCCTTTGGGTGCAGTTGCTCTCAGGTTCCAACTTCTTTAGACTTGTATGGCCCAGTGGGTAACGCCCTTGCTTTCCACCTGAGAGACCTGGGTTGATCCCGACGAGTCAGAAATTTATTTCTGTTCCACACGTGATTGTGTGTTGATGATTTCTATCTTATTCACTCAGAAGGGATAATTTGAATGAAATGTTGTCTATTGGGTCATTGCTGAGTCGGGAAGTTGGGGAAAATCGCTGGTATGCAAGCAGTTAGCTTGCCCAGGTAATTTGGGTGCAGTTGCTCTCAGGTTCCAACTTCTTTTAGACTTGTATGGCCCAGTGGGTAACGCCCTTGCTTTCCACCTGAGAGACCTGGGTTCGATCCCGACGTGAGTCAGAAATTTATTTCTGTTCCACACGTGATTGTGTGTTGATGATTTCTATCTTATTCACTCAGAAGGGATAATTCGAATGAAATGTTGTCTATTGGGTCATTGCTGAGTCGGGAAGTTGGGGAAAACTGCTGGTATGCAAGCAGTTAGCTTGCCCAGGTAATTCCTGGGTGCAGTTGCTCTCAGGTTCCAACTTTTAGACTTGTATGGCCCAGTGGGTAACGCCTTGCTTTCCACCTGAGAGACCTGGGTTCGATCCTGACGTGAGTCAGAAATTTATTTCTGTTCCACACGTGATTGTGTGTTGATGATTTCTTATTCACTCAGAAGGGATAATTCAATTATATATATATATATATATATATATATATATATATATATATATAATATATAATATATATAAATATATATATATATATATATATATATATATATATATATATATATATATATAATATATAATATATAATATATATAAATATATATATATATATATATATATATATATATATATATATATATATAATATATATATATATATATATATATATATATATATATATATATATATATATATATATAATATATAATATATATAAATATATATATATATATATATATATATATATATATATATATATATATATATATATATATATATATATATATATATATATATATATATATATATATATATATATATATGTATATATATACATATACTTATACATATATATTTGTAATTATGCATGTTTATTGGTCTGTCTGTGCGCGGCCGTTGTGAAAAGGTTGCCATATGTGTCAGATTGATTCGGTCATGTTAAATGAACATAAAACGAAGAAATTCATGTACATCAAAATGAGAGGAAGATCTATGAATGGTTGGATAGACATTGTGAGATCACTAGGGAACCTGAGGTTTCACGCATATTACGAATGAATGGTACGTGTTTGTAGGGGTTTCGATGCACCACCCTCGGTATAGTTGTGAAGAGGCCAATGTTGTGGAAGTTTGATTGCACCAGTGGTTCATCCACGATTTTGAAGTGTGAAAGTGGCAGTAACTATTGAGTTGTGTTGCCACTGGAGCCGACCATTGTTAGGGAAACGTTTATATTATTACACACACACACACACACACACACACATACATATATATATATATATATATATATATATATATATATATATATATATATATATATATATATATATATATATATATATATATATATATATATATATATATATATATATATATATTACCCATGCAATAACTTCTCGCTGCTGGGAAGAAAGGGCGTTGGGTCGGGTATGATACATGAAACATACGTACCGGGGTCTAAGCGATGTCAGGCAGGGCAGCCGATCGAGACCACAGGTCTACCCCAAAGCCAAATCAAAAAGTCCTTCAAAAGAAGGCATCGTGCGTACCGCATACAAAAATGGGAATAAAAGCACGTTAAAAGAAAAAAAAAGAAGAAGAATATATATATATATATATATATATATATATATATATATATATATATATATATATATATATATATATATATATATATATATAGTTTTGATTTGGAAAATAACCGCCACGCATCTGTTTGCTTTAGACAAAATGAGTAAATATCTGCCCTGTTTGCTAAAAATGGCAAAACATGAAAATATTTATTACAGTCAACAAAATTAGTTTTAATTTCACACGCCGCAATTTGGCACTAGTATGGAACCACTGATACGTAGCGATGTGTTGCTGCCTTCCCTCTGACAGTGCAGTTTCAAAATGAATATGCGAAATCCAGCCGACCTTTCAGCCGAAGTATATTACCTCGCTCTTACAAGACGCGCGTCATGATGGCGTCTTATCGTGTCTGTGACACTTTGGTTCAGTTTACGCTGTGCTTCGCGAAGTATTGTTCAGCTCTTTTATGCTGATGAAGAACACGCCACGGCTTCTTTAGAATGCCCTTGCCACCATAAATCCCACCATTACGGCTTAATGGCGGTATTAACATGTTAATTGTCACCTCTAAAATGTATCTCTCCAAATCCGTCTCGGGCGTCGCGTATAAATTTCACCCGTTACATTTATATGGCGGAGCAACTCAAACATAACTGGGAGTCCATCATAAATTTAATTATTACCGAAAGGCTGAGCGCTAAGGTCATGCTTCGCTGCTCACTTTGCACCGTTTGTAACACCAGGTGGCTCCAGGTGCCTCCTGCTATGAACGATGGCTGCGACCCCTCCCACACCCCCACCCAATGCCCATCTTCCCTCCTTCACCCCCAACCTAACAACGCTTCCCTTCAACCCCGACGATTCTCCTCTCTTCTCCTGCCGCTTAATTCAAATTTGCAGTCGTTTCAGCCGTCGCACCTTAACACGTCTCCCAGTCTTCTTTCTTCAACATTCTGCGCAAGACTTCTTTTCTCCTCAGAGAATAAGTTTTATTTCATTCACTGTTGTTGTATTGGGTACAAAAGCTTCAGAGGATTCGATAAGTCGGATCTCACTTTGGCTTCGTCTTTATTAAAGTGAGACGGATTCTTTCTGTATTTTTGAGATTCTGACAGCTTATCTGAATACATATCGGAATCGGATTGTCTAAATGTGGATCCATTTGGGAAGCGAACACCGAAGTAAGAGTTGATACATTGCACTCTTAGAGGGGCTTGATTTTCAGAAAATGAATCCTTCTGATGTTTATGTCGCTTGTTCTCACGACAGACAAAAAAGACTAACTCTTTAGATGTCTTTCACGGAAAATACATTTCTACAGGAGAAGTTAAGAAGAGACAGGGCCCAATGCATTTTTATTGCATCATTATAACCAGAGTGGGAAAAGTAAGCTTTAGAGGAGAAATCATTTGTTATTTAATAATCCACAGGGCGATTAAGTATAGCACTTTGTAATGAAAGATGGGCATGTGACCTATTTGAATAATGACCGAATAACTGTATAAAGTATGGGAAAAAAGTAGGTCAAAAGCAGTGTTCTTAACTGGGTATATGTGCCATTGTTGTTTTTAGAATTATCAGTGTCACTTCATGGCATTCACGCCGTGGTACCCTTACTAGTGTTGGTTCATAAGTCAGTTTAGTGAACTGGGTTAATAGCTACAAATTCAAGCATTCCTACCAGAATATAAGGAGCAGGTACCAGTCTGAGATAGTTCCGTGGTTGAGTGAAGTGTTGGTTCATAAGTCAGTTTTGTGAACTGGGTTAATAGCTATAATTTCAAGCATTCCTACTAGATTATAAGTAGCAGGTACCAGCCTGAGATAGTTCCGTGGTTGAGTGAAGTGAACCAGTTCTGCAGACGCTACCTTGCATGTTGAACATCGGTAACAATTTATACTCCCTGACCTCATTATACTGCCGCCCTGTGCATAACTGTGTCAAGTCTATTTGGGTGAAAGATATGCAGGTTTCAGGTTTCTTTCATGGCGGATTACCTGCCTGTTCCTACGAAACAAAAATACGGAGGTTCGAGCTGCCTCATGAAACATTCCGAGAGGTTATTTTGATTTAGACTATCCAACCAACCGTTCATCTTCATTTTCATAAATGATTTCGCACTATGAAGATAATTCATCAATATAAAAAGTCAGGGATTCTTCTATCACTGTTGTAGTTAGTTTGAATAAATGGGTTTTGTAGAAGTTGCAACCTTTGTGTTGCAGTGCCAGTGAATTAAAGGGCGGAAAGATTTCAAAGTCTCTTGCTGTAATTTTTGCTTAATTTAAGGTGGTAAGTTTCAAGGTTCTCGTCTGTACACAATTCTTTTATTTCCATTATGGTGCTATTTTAGTTGCTTGATTGCTGGAACTTAGCGTAATTAAGACTGTATGCTCTCTCTGTCGTCCTTGTCAAATATATGAGGTTATTGCTTGCTTTCCACCATTTTAATGAGGCATTCCAATGTAAAAGATTGTCTTATGTGGAGAATCCTTTTTTTCTTTTCATATTTCCATATCACGCCTCAAGGGTTTTACAGTGGCTTGCCGAGTTCGCTTTATTATACATTTTTTATTAGTGATTTAGACTCTGGCTCTCATTCCGTAGAAGGATTAGACTCTGGCTCTCATTCCTTAGAAGGATTAGACTCTGGCTGTCATTCTGCAGAAGGATTAGACACTGGCTGTCATTCCGTAGAAGGATTAGACTCTGGCTCTCATTCCGTAGACGGATTAGACTCTGGCTCTCATTTCGTAGAAGGATTAGACTGGCTCTCATTCCGTAGAAGGATTAGACTCTGGCTCTCATTCTGTAGAAGGATTAGACTCTCATTCCGTAGAAGGATTAGACTCTAGCTCTCATTCCGTAGACGAATTAGACTCTGGCTCTCATTCCGTTGAAGGATTAGACTCTGGCTCTCATTCCGTAGACGGATTAGACTCTGGCTCTCATTCCGTAGAAGGATTAGACTCTGGCTCTCATTCCGTAGACGGATTAGACTCTGGCTCATTCCGTAGAAGAATTAGACTCTGGCTCTCATTCCGTAGAAGGATTAGACTCTGGCTCTCATTCCGTAGAAGAATTAGACTCTGGCTCTCATTCCGTAGAAGGATTAGACTCTGGCTCTCATTCCGTAGAAGGATTAGACTCTGGCTGTCATTCAGTAGAAGTATTAGACTGTAGCTCTCATTCCGTAGAAGGATTAGACTCTAGCTCTCATTCCGTAGAAGGATTAGACTCTAGCTCTCATTCCGTAGAAGGATTAGACTCTAGCTCTCATTCCGTAGAAGGATTAGACTCTAGCTCTCATTCCGTAGAAGGATTAGACTCTAGCTCTCATTCCGTAGAAGGATTAGACTCTAGCTCTCATTCCGTAGAAGGATTAGACTCTAGCTCTCATTCCGTAGAAGGATTAGACTCTAGCTCTCATTCCGTAGAAGGATTAGACTCTAGCTCTCATTCCGTAGAAGGATTAGACTCTAGCTCTCATTCCGTAGAAGGATTAGACTCTAGCTCTCATTCCGTAGAAGGATTAGACTCTAGCTCTCATTCCGTAGAAGGATTAGACTCTAGCTCTCATTCCGTAGAAGGATTAGACTCTAGCTCTCATTCCGTAGAAGGATTAGACTCTAGCTCTATTCCGTAGAAGAACATCAGTTAATTTCGCCGTTTGTTTCAGTATGTTTTTTACTTTATTTATTTATTATTTTTCTTGCAACGTCATTGTATACGTCGGTAATTACTTCGGTAACTGAATATCTATTTCCTTGGGGGACAATAGTTCACTTGTCTGCTTGCTGGGTACTTGTTTTTACTTAACGTGTATCCTTGCATAGAATTTAAGATTCGTTTTGTTTAATGTGTTCTCTTCGCAGTGTTCTCTGAAATATGTACGGAGATGCAAGACGCGCGCATTAATTTCTGTGTATCGCTGTACACATCATACTTACATATTCACGTATACCGAATACATATCCAGGCATTAGGATGGCTTAATCTGACAGCAACCAAATCAGACGACAGCAACAACAGCAACAATCTTGAATTTTTAGTTGGTAAAAATGATAGAATAAGGCACAATAAAAAAAATCAAGTAAAAATGCCCTGAAGTTTCTTCGACGCAATCAAGTTTTCTGTACAGCGTATAATCAAGGACACCAAAAATAAATCTTTCTTTCGGTGGTCTCGATATAATGCTGTATGAGGCGCGGCCCATGAAACTTTAACCACGGCCCGGTGGAGGCCTGCCGTATATCGTAAGCCATAATCATGCGTCTGGCAACGCTACAGGACAGGCCGCCACCGGGCCGTGGCTGAAAGTTTCATGGTCTGCGTTTCATACAGCATTATACCGAGGCCACCGAAAGAAGGATGTTTTCGGTGGCCTTGATTATACGTTGTACAGAAAACTCGATTGCGCCGAGTGGACTTCGGCACATTTTTTACTTTGCTTATTTTTATCTTCAAAATATAAAGATAGCTGAGAGGGTCTGATTTATCGATGACCATGAAGATTGATGGAATGTTTCATGTTGCACTTTCGTTTTTATATACCAATCAGTCCTCAAATTTTACATGATAAGCAGCGTAGGATGAACATAAAAAAAAAGAAGAAAAAATCTCGAAAGATAGAGTCAAAAGAGTAATATAAGTATCAGCTTTACTAGTGAATTTTTAGTGTTATGATTAGTCTTAAGATATTACTGTTAGTAACTATTATTTTTAGCAGTTTTATGGTTGCCGTTGTTTCTCAATACTAACGGTATTGCCGTCACTTTTATTATCTTTGGGTGAATGTTTAAACTCTTTTAAAGAACAAGATACTAATGATGATCTTTGCTGGGATTGCTGAACGATTGATGGTGAGCATCTTGCCGGTGCAAGTCGGAGTGAGTGAGTAGTTGCGACTTGACTGTAGAAAATCGCGGAACCAGGCTTCTGGCCTGCCAGCTGTACTTCCTGTGCAAAGGACACTTCGGTTTGTGTGGCGTTTTAGACTCTCGAATTATGCTATTTTTTTAGTTTTAGTTATTGACTAATGCAATATAAGATGACGTTTTAATTGAGTGATTCAAACCTTGTGTTTAAACGTGGTTTGTTTATATGATTTGTTTTTTCAAACTTGGGTTTTTCAGGAATATTATATTAAGGATAATTTTTCCGATGACGCACCCTCTCTCTACCATGAGGTAGATAAGGGAGCGAGATTTGGTGTTGTTAAATATGAGAGAGAGAGAGAGAGAGAGAGAGAGAGAGAGAGAGAGAGAGAGAGAGAGAGAGAGAGAGAGAGAGAGAGCGAGAGCGTTTATCTATTAAAAAGTAGATCAATAAATAACAAAGAAATACCTTTACTGAAACGTGCATCGTAAAATTTTCAGTTTAAATATATAAATGATTATATAGTAAAATAAAGATGATGTCAAACTAGAGGCAAAACAGTAGAGCTTCTGCGAAAGGACGACATTAAAAAATATAGAATACTTAGCGAGGGAAGGGAGCATTGGAAAGACACCACTGTGCATATCAAGGTCTACATTGTGTGTGTGTGTGTGTGTGTGTGTGTATATATATATATATATATATATATATATATATATATATATATATATATATATATATATATATATATATATACACACACACACACATACACATATAGATGGATAGATACAGACCTAGTGTAGACAACAGCAAGGTGATAGCTTGACCTTTTGTAATGTACAAGTCCTGGTTCGAAGGAGCGCTCTAGGTTGAAGAGGAGGCCAGGGAGTCCTGTTATCCATAAGGACGTTGTACTGTCTTGGTTTGGAGTCGTATGAAATACATATTTGA
>NC_089798.1:7152696-7177696 GCF_040412425.1 Macrobrachium rosenbergii
CTCCGTTTATTTTGCCTTTCTCCACTCTAGTGTTTCTTCCTTCCTCATAACATAGAAGTTTTGCAATTGTAATGTTTTTGAAGCTGAATGACCTTGTAAGAACATAATGCACATAAATTTTAGAGCAGCTTCTTGCTTATTCTCAGAGAAGAAAGAAAGAGGAGCCAGAAATACTGTAAAACCCAGGTTGTTTTAAACCCTCGAGAAGCAGCACTCTCCCATCACACGAGGTTTGTGTTGGACAGCCGCTTGTTGCCCTGGGGGCCGCTGGGAGTTCGTGAGGGGTACGTATTTTGTAGTTCCCATTGACGCGTGTGCATACATACTTGTATCGCGTGCGCACGTGCACTGAGCAGATGTACCGTGCACGGTGGCGGTGAGACAGAGACCAAGTATGTGAATGCGTCTCTTACAACACCTTCCCTGTTGACACCGTTTACTGATATTGCCGGAATGTTGATTAGATTTTTTCGCCTTAGCTGTGCAAATAACAGCCAGATGTTAGACGTAACGTAAACATTGAAATTTCAGTTGAATAGAGTTTTAGCTTTAATGAACGTGTCCAGTTATCGAGGTCTAGGTGTTACGATGAATGGCTAGGCAGGGGTAGTTAAAGCACACGGTCGCTTTAAATTTTTTTAGGGTCTGTGTTCGTTCAAGTAATGATATTCGCTCCATTATTACTTAAGAGTGTCTTGTATGCCATGAAAGCTCTACTATTATCCATGTGCAACCTCTCAGTGAAAACTGTTATTATACCTATAATCACATACTTAGACCCATAGTAGTGACTGGTTCACATTAACGAGGTTAGTACCCGGCGTCCTTGTCTGGAAGTCAGCTGTTCCTGTCCGTTCAATACAGCAGCTGTTTTATGATTTATTCCCATCTGTCCCCTACGCTGTCTATTCACCTCTGCCTGTTCTTATGGGCAATTATTTCTGTTGACTATCTATAACAGTGGTTTGGTTGGTTTTGGCATCTACTCGAGGTCAATGCCTTGAGAGAGAGGGATATATATATATATATATATATATATATATATATATATATATATATACATACATACAGTGTATATGTATATTTATATATATTATATATATATATATATATATATATATATATATATATATATATATATATATATATATATATATATATATATATATATATATATATATATGTGAGTGGGTTGTATTTGTATTAAAAAAATTTATATACATTTATTCTTATTCAGATTCTTTCAACTAACTACTTGCCATTGGGAATGACTTCGGCACTAAATGCTAGTTACCGAGTGTATCTATGCCTTCCCTGTCATGAACTGAATATGACCTTTCCCCTTCAGGAAAAGGAATTATAGGAAAAATAGATAAACTTTATTATAATTTAAACTGTTTATGCAGCCGTAATTTTTAATGAAACAGGTTTACGAAGGGGTCTCCTTCCCAGTAAAGAACAGTGGTACTAACAGGAAAATTTATGCCATACCTAACTGAGTAATAGCACTTGCGCAAATACAAGGTCCAGACATGCTCTAGGACATGGATGAAATCAAAACAGAAAGATACATTTCGTTTCTTACTTTACATTAGAGCAGTCTTACCATGAACACTCCTGACGTTAACACCGTCGGATTAATATTATTACCAATAAACTCATTTCATTTAATGGTGGTGTGAAAAATATGGATATTTCTTTGTTCACAAATTGGAGCTGTAAATGACAAGTACAATTGAAACTAACACATGAAATCCAGAATAACATAAACGAAGCATGGTTTGCCAATGGTAGTTGTACTAATTGCAGTAGTAGTTTTATTCTTCGTGACTTTCAGCACGACGGTGTAGTTAATCTGAACTGGTTGAAGCAACTTCTCAGAGCCTGAGATTTATGGTCGGTATTTGCAATTAAATTGGGGTGTGCCATTACGAATTCCAAAATGGGAGCGTTTCAGCGTGGAAGTACTCGGATATCGGTTACTTGGAATACTGGTTACTTTTCCCCTCAACAAAACAAATAATTTTTGGACGATTTCCTGTCTTGACGATCTTATAAAACAATAACTTTCCCTCGCATCCGTAGTACTGTTCCAGTTGAATTTATTGCAAACTGCTCGGTTTTGTGAACAGCGTCCTTTGAGAGTATCGATCCCACTCTTCAGCTGTACAACAGTTGAACATTTATCATGGTTGAGGAAGTTGACGCTTGTCATTTTAATTGACTATATTAGTACCTTTTAAATTTAAGCTTCTGTGTTTTGATTAATATAACTATTACATATCTCCAGTGATATTTCTATATTATTTTATTATAGTCATCCTTAAAATTTTTTGTCATTATACTTCTCTTTTCACTGGCCTTCCAATCTTTTTATGCATACTGCTGTTCCGTTTGATGGCAGCTGTGTAAACAAGTTTATATGGGCTATTTCATAAGTTGTGCACGTTGCGATTAGTAATAAATAATGATGATGATCATAACTTTTACGGTGAGTATTGAACAAAATTTCTTTCTTCTCTCTCTCTCTCTCTCTCTCTCTCTCTCTCTCTCTCTCTCTCTCTCTCTCTGTGCCATAAATACAACTGATATATATATATATATATATATATATATATATATATATATATATATATATATATATATATATATATATATATATATATATATATATATATATATATATATATATATATAATTATATTTATAATTAGGGGTTAATGCAATGCTCATAAGTCATATGTGTTGAAATATGGATCAATAGATGTCTTTGAAGTCTTTTGGCAACGAAGCTCATCCGTGATTGAAGAAACGGTATATATGATTATATATATATATATATATATATATATATATATATATATATATATATATACTGTAATGTATGTTATATATATACACATACATATACATATACACACAGATACATTATATTCTTACATAAGACCATTTCCTCTAATCAAGAATGAGCTGCATTTGGAAAAGAATTCTAAGACACCCTTTGTTTTATATTTCAACACACAAGACTTATCAGGATTGCATTAGCCCTTAATTAGGGACAATACGTTATTCACCTTTATCTTGCAAACACGCTTTCGCATAATCATGCCAATTTTTTTTTTTATCTCCCTGCTGTCCTATTACATTTTGACTCTTCAACCGTTCTTACTCCACATCTTCTTCTTCTTCTTCTTCTTTCTTCTTCTTCTTCTTCTTCTTCTTCTTCTTCTTCTTCTTCTTCTTCTTCTTTCTCTGCAACTTTTCCCACTTATATGTGGGTCGATGCTTCTGACAGCTTTCCTCCACCTGGCTCAGTCAAACACATTGTCCTCTAACAATTGTTTGTCTCTCAGATCTTCTCTAACTATATCCATCCACCTTCGCTTTGTTCTTCCTCTTGCTCTCCCACCAGGAACTGCATCTGCATCACGCTCCTCCCTACATGTCTCATCCCTTCTCATCACATGGCCATGCCACTGCAGTCTTCTTTCCTGGGCCTTCTTTGATAGTTCTACGACTTTAGTAGTTCCTCTTATTCTTTTATTTTTGATCCTGTCCATTTTTGTTACTCCACACATCCACCTGAGCATTTTCATCTCTACCGCATCCAATTTCTTCTCCTGCACTCTCTTTACCGGCCATGTTTCTGCTCCATAAATCAACACTGGTCTCAGTACTGTCTTATACACTCCTCCTTTAACCTTTATATTGATTCTGCGGTCGCACAAGACACCTGACATCTTTCTCCAATTTTTCCATTCAGCCTGCACTCTGTGTGGTGTTATTTCTACATCCAAATTTCCATAATTTTGAACCAAGATATTTAAATTTTTCAACTCGGTTCAACCTTGTCCCTTCCACACTAATCTCGGAGTCTTGATCTTCATTAAAACTTAGGTATTCAGTGTTCTTTCTACTGATCTTTAAACCTGTCTTCCAGTACCTTCCTCCACTGCTATACTGTAGTTTTGACTCCACTACCTCTCTGTTGGTGCTGCATAACACGACAATGTCATCAGCAAACAACTTGAACCAGGGGGATTGATCTCTTATTCCTTGAGATAGCACATCCATTATCAGGTCAAAAAGATATGGACTTAAAGCAAATCCCTAATGTAAACCAACTCGTACTGGTATCCATTCAGTTAACCCAACACTGCTTCTAACCTGTGTTTTTGCTCCTTCATACATATCTTGGACCAACCTCACATACTTCTCCGGTGTCCCCTTTACTCACATGCACCTCCAAACCTCTTGGCGTTGTACTCTTATCGTATGCCTTTTCTAGATCTATGAATACTATGTGCAGTCCTTTCTGCTTTTCCCAGTGTTTTTCCATCATCTGTTGGAGGGCAAACACTGCATCTGTCGTTCCTCTTCCTGGCATGAAACCAAACTGTTCTTCACCTACAGATGTTTCTTCTCTAATTCTTTGATCCATTATTCTTTCCCAGATTTTCATGGTGTAAGACATTAACTTTATTCCTCTGTAGTTTGCACAGTCCTGGATGTCACCCTTCACTTTATAGATAGTAACAATAAAGGTTTCTTTCCATTCTTTTGGTATCTTTTCCTGTCTGTATATTTTCTTTGCTAGGTCCCACAGCATGGCTATTCCTTTTCTCCCAGGCTCTTCCACACCTCTGCAGGTATTCCATCTGGTCCTATTGCTTTACCATTTTTCATCTTCTTTAATGCCTTCTTTATTTCCTTCCTGCTAATAGTATGTGTCATACCAAGGTTCTGGGATCCATCTTCAAAGAATTTTATAGGATTTTCTTCATTTAACAGGTGTTCATAATATTCCTTCCACCTCTTCTTTATCTTATCCTCTTTGCATAAAACCACTCCATTCCCATCCTTAACCTGTTTTATATGGGAGCAGTTTTTGGTGTTCTTGTCCCCTGACTTAGCAATTCTGTGAAGTTTTCTCTCCCCCTCAGGTCTTTCCAGCTCTTTGTACATGTCATCTAATGCTCGTGCCTTTTCTTGTGCAACTGCCTTCTTTACTTGTTTCTTATGTCTTTGGTACCTCTCCTTATCCTCTTACTGTTCATACTTTTCCCAGGTTTTTTTTTGCATGTTTTTTGGCTCTCACCACCTCTTTCGCTTCATCATTCCACCACCAGGTTTCCTTATTGTCAGGAGGTTTCTTTCCAGATGTCTTTCCCAACACCTCTCCACCCACTCTATCACCATACTGTTGTAATTCCACCATTCTTGCGCTCCATCTAGCAATCTAATTTCCCTCAATACTCTCTCATTAAATTCCTGCCTCGCTTCCTCCTCTTGTGTCAGCTTCCACCACTTAATTTTTGATGGGACACGTGTAGGCCTACCTTTTACTGTGTTCTTTATTTCCATGTCCATTACCACCACCCTGTGCTGTGCTGCCATGCACTCTCCATTTAAAATTTTACAATTTCTCACCTCTCTCAGATGTGATCTCTTGTTCCATTCTTGTATGTGATGCACTGATTTTCTTTCTTTTCAAATCAGGTGTTGACAGTAGCCAAATCAAATGATACTGCACAGTCCACAACTCTATACATGTCTAATCATGTCACCACCAATAATTATTAATCTCTTCTGGTGGTATTTCACTCAACTGTTGGTCCATTTCCTCCAAAAATGCCACTTTCTCAACTTCATCACATCCTGCTTGAGGGGCATAAGCACTCTGTGTTGATTATTTTTCCATCTAGGCACAGTTTCACAACCATTGCTCTGTTACTTGTCCTCTTCACGATTATTTTGCTGTCTTTTAAGCTTTTTGATAGAATTATTCCCACACCATTTCTAACTTCCTTATTTGTTCCACTCTATAGCAGTTTATATCCAGATACCAGCTCTCTCGCTTTATTTCCCCTCCATCTAGTCTCCTGCACACACCAAATGCATATTCTTCTTCTCTCCATTAGATCTGCTATCTCTTCCGTTTCCAGTCATTGTCCCACGTTCAAAGTTCTAACTCTCAAAGCTACTACCATCTTCCTTCTCACTCTTCTCAATTCTTAAATTTATATAGTCTCGAAAGGAGAAGAGAACACTACATGATAATACAGGCATGGAAACAGATAGAAGGAATTACCGAAAACATCATGGGGCTAAAAATTTCAGAAAGAGCAAGCCCAAAACTATACCAGGAAAACTAAGGAAAGCACACAGGACATTAATCCACCACGCACCAGTATCGATAATGCAGCGTCTATTCAATGCATTACCAGCTCATCTGAGCAACATATCAGGAGTGGATGTAGATGTGTTTAAGAATAAGCTCAACAATTATCTAAGGTGCATCCAGACCATCCAAGATTGGAAGATGCAAAATATACCGGAAGATGCATTAGCAATTCTCTGGTAGACATCAGAGGTGCCTCACACTGAGGGACCTGGGGCAACCTGAACAAACTGTAAGGTCTGTAAAATCTGTAAGTTCATTTTTTGCACATTTATCACAGGGGGCATGCGAGGCCCCTGCGTGTCACTTATGGGGAACGCCTAGCACCGTCCAATTTCTGATGAAGGTCAACTGCCATATTTGGTTTTGGCAGGATTTTATGGCTGGATGCCCTTCTTGACTCGTACCCTCCTCATTTATCTGGGCTTAGGACCAGCACTGAGTTAGACTGGCTTGTCCACCCCAGTGGCTGGGTTAACCATTCTTACACCACATGTAATATGGAAAGACTTGTTCTTAGTAGCTTCTGTCCTTTTTCTCTTACTCCAGTTCAACATCCCCGTTTCTTTTCCATTGTGGAGGGTTGGATTAGCAGTGCTGTTACATTCAGACTTGTTTTCTCACTATTTGTGACTGATCCCATCTTTCATCCAGTAAGGACCCATAATATTTACTCGCAATTCTAAATCCTCTTAGCTTCAGTGAAGGATAATTTATTCTTATTAATAATCACTTTTAACTTCCTCCTCTTTTTAAGTTTCAAACTCATTTTGCCAGTATCTGTAAATTCTCTTCACTGTCGCCAGCTAACAGTTTTATCATGTGCACAACGCAACCCTATACACCTCATTCACAACTCTTTTCTCAGTGGACAGCAATTTGATGACGTCTCTCCTTTCTCTGAGAGAGACAAACACATACACATAATTATATATACAATATATATGTATATATATTATATTATATATTATATCAAACACCACAGGGAAGGTGGCTTAGTTAACAATAAATCCGACACCGGTCGGGATCTACAACCGTGTTTCATTTCTTCCATGTGCCCTGTGGTATTTAATATATAAAATCACGTGTAAGTAATTACAATATATATATATATATATATATATATATATATATATATATATATATATATATATATATATATATATATATATATATATATGTGTGTGTGTGTGTGTGTGTGTGTGTGTATGTATGTATGTATGTATTTATTTATTGAGAGATTCGGAAAGAGAAAGGATGAATTTAATGCAAAGGCAGGTGTTAGCAAAGGAACTGGAACGGTTGGTAGATTTAAAGAGCTTGTAGTGAGAAAGAGTTTTAAAGTCTTACTGACATGTCCCTTGTGAGGAGCCTGATTTTTCGTGAGGAAGGACAGAAGGGACTAGAAAATGTTGGTCAGATATATTAGAATACAAGGGCCTTAATTTTCAGAAAGCCTGACTACAAGTGGAGGATAGAGTAAAATGCTGAAATCTGTATAGTGAGTTTGATACAATGCTTAGGAGCTTTGCAGTACTGTTTATTGTATGTGTGTGTGTGTGCGCGCGCGTGTACGTGTGAAGTGGAAGACTCTGCAAAGGACGTTCATAATTGCTTGAATATCGTAGTGACAGTTGTCTTGTTTTTTAGTCATCCCTTGTTATCGGCATTATGTGAATTTAAGGTGCTGTAGGGGAACAAAGGAATTCTATTGTCAAAAATCTAACAGAAAAGTATGAAACAAAACATCCATTACACTTCGTAGGTAACCATTATATTGTCATCTCTTCTTTGGGAAAGTGTGAAACAAAGCAGAGTAACTGTAGTGCCGGGGAGAGAAATACAGTTTCCTCATCACTAAAATATACAATAAAATAATCGTGAACTTGTCTGCTCAACCTATTGATGGGTTTATACTTACACACACGCACACACACACACACACACACACAAAAAATATCGAATTCATTTTGCCTTGGGAATAACTTAAACTCATAGGGAATTATAACTGATTCATGTCTGTGCCCCGGCCAGGATTTGCACCTGTGCCAGATGGATAAATTTAGCAGTAGACGATCGACTTATCCATTGGGCCATCCCGATACATTTTGGATTAGTACAGAGGTAGGTAATCGACATTTGGGTATCAAGAGAAACCAAAAGTTACAGGTTCGAATCCAGGTCTGGCAGATACACTTATTGATTATAGCCTCCTTTGGGTGTGAGTTATTCCTAAGCTAAAGGGAGTTCGATATCAAAGGGTACTTGTGGCTTAATTTTAGTGATTATAAGAGTCGCCTGTGTAAAAGTGATATATATATATTATATATATATATATATATATATATATATATATATATATATATATATATATATATATATATATATACATATATATATATATACACTGACATGAGAGAGAGAGAGAGAGAGAGAAGGAAAAAGAATCCAGTGTGCAGTCTCCCTACCCGGTCCGCGCTGCAATTTTAGAGGGGAAGTAATTGTGAGGCTGAACTCGTATCGTTATTAAAAGATATTTTTCAGAAAACGGCTTTTTAGTTATGTTAGCTATTTCGTGCATTTCGGTTGTCTTTCCGTGGAAGGGAAAAGGGAGAGATGTTTAATGAAATATTCAATTTTCAGGTGGAATGCCAAAAGGTATGAGTTTATAAGGGCGTTTTTTGCTGCAACGATCGTGCGGTGGACGATTTAATGCTTTATTAAATTCGGTACTTGTTTGTATGGACTGGCTATAAAAGTTTTAACTTTTAATTAGCAGAAAGGGACTCTTGTAGTTTAATCAGTATTTGCATGATTAACAAATTGGTTTTTATGAATATAAAACTTTAAAAAAACCTATATTTTAGCCATATGAATATTTTTAGTAGATTGACTTCTGATCCAAAATGTTGTAAGAGAATACGTCAGTTTCAGTATATACTGAACGATATCAGCGATACAAAGCAAAATTATCTTTTTTCATAATTACAGTGTTACAACATGAAGTAATTATAGTATGTTACAATATAAGATATCACTTCCGCCTAATACTCTCAAATCGTTCCTCCAACTGCCAGTCTGTGGGATTATTTCCTTCCTCTCTCCTGCGATATCAGAAATGTTCTCTTTTAACAGCGTCCATAGTTTGTCACTAATATGTTTTTCCTTTCTGTTAAATCTTAACTCTTTCGAAATTGTCAAGTAGCAACTGTTATCCCCACGCAGACGACTTTTTACCAATACAATTATTTACCACTTGGTTTGTCTGACTTAGCTTCCAAAAGGAGGACGTTATAATTGCTTTAGTCGATATGATTCACCATCACATATTTTCTTCTGACCATTGATAAATGTCAGTATCTAGTGTTACGCAGCACAACATAATGTTCATTTTGCAGACTCAGGTTGGATACATATGTTTTTGAGTGTGTGTACTTCCCTCGCTGCCCATCTCTAACGGAGAGAGAGAGAGATTAAAATAACGTTAGTGTTATGCTTCCCCTTTAGACTTTCGTTTATGGCTTATGCTATATTTAATAGAATTACTTCTCCCTCCACCCAGGTACTTATTTCAGATTAGCCTCATATCTTTTTCGGCACTGCGTTTGAAGATCGAAGTATGGTATTCTCGGTGAACGCCTTGGCATGGCATTTGGTTTTGGAGTGAATCTCTCTCTCTCTCTCTCTCTCTCTCTCTCTCTCTCTCTCTCTCTCTCTTCGTAGTTCAGTTCACGTGTTAGTTTTTATGTTTCGTCTCCTGTCAGGATCTTATCAGGGGAGTAAGTCTTATCTCTTGTTCGCAGTCTCCTCTGTTATCTTCCTGTTTGGGTATTTAGGGTAGCCTTTGTCTTTTTGAGTCTTTGTCTTTTGGCCGTCTTTGTCTGTCAGCTGATGGGGCTGTCATTAGAAAGGGGACGGAGAAGGTGGAGGGTATCCACCCGCTACACCCTCTCATTAAACCTTAAATATAAAATGCATCTGTGCATTTATGCATCCTTTTGTTTATAATATCCATTTTTAATTTCACTGGCTTAAAGGTGATCATGGGAAAATCATAGAGGAAATAAAAAGGATTGGAATTGTGAGGACGGGTTTGGGCACTGTTTTTTACTTTTTTATTTTATTTTATTTTTTTTATTTTTTTATGATTTTTATTTTTGGAGATATGAGATGAGGTACGAAAAGTCCGAACATTTTTGAAAGTAAGAGTAAGGGAGGGACCCAGTAGTGGCCCCTGTCATACCGTTCACCTTTTCCGTTGAAATTTTACTGCGATTTTTAACTTGCTTGTAAGACTTCTTCCCTGGATTAGAGCTGGGCTTCTTTCCCTTCTTTTCTCTTTTCCTCTCCCTTCTCTTTCCACCGCACATAAATGCATTGCATTTTGTTCCTTTCCAGCAACTTGAGAGCATTTACATGGCTGAAACATTGATCGGTATCGACTTCCTCTCAAGAGATGAATTGCAGATTCAGTATAACCACTGATGCCTTAATGCCATTACATTCTGAAGCTGCGGCCTTTCACAAATTTCCTGTTCTCTCTCTCTCTCTCTCTCTCTCTCTCTCTCTCTCTCTCTCTCTCTCTCTCTCTCTCTCTCTCTCTCTCTACTTCTCTTTGGAATGAAAGTGACTTTTTTTTTATCGTGGCTGGGCAAATTGGTATGTTGTGTACTTCGCCGATTTACAGTTTTGTTGAATTAGATTCTCTTTTATAATTTTATCTTTATATTTAAATTATTTGAATCTGAAAATATCTTGTTCTTACACCACCGTATGATTTTATATACTAGAATCTCTCTCTCTCTCTCTCTCTCTCTCTCTCTCTCTCTCTCTCTCTCTCTCTCTCTCTCAGTGACTGAAAAAATACGACTGTGATCTCCATGATAGGTTTGGAGATGTGATTAGAAAGAATGAGGACTCGTTAGTCCGGAAAGCAGTAGATATGGAAACAGCAAGACCAAGACCTGTTGGGATGCTCAAGAAAAAAGGAGATGAAAGTTTCGGTAGAAAGGCACAGGTCAGAGAAGATTGGAGAGGATTCTTTTCAAGTCTTACAGTCAGCGTAAAGACGTGTATGATGAAAATAATGATGATGGTGAATATATTCATAAAAATTGCCTTCTATTCTAACATAACCATTTTACATTGCTGAAATGAAATAGAAGGTAGAATTATAGTAGTAATGATAATAGGTTTAAATTTATTGCAACTGACGGATTTGTGAATGTGGAAAACTGCACGCTTTTTTCTTCAGATTATTAGAAAGCAATATATAACGGAAAAATACACATCAAGTTCAATTGCAAAAATATTTAGGCAGAATTCCTTAAAAAATATAGACAGCTTATTGATAAAAAAAAAAAAACACGAAAGCTTTAGTAGCAGAAGAGGTGTAACTAACGTATGTAGCTGCCAGATAAAACCGCTTGCAATTTATTGTAGTCGGATAGGTACTGTCAATATATCTCGTGCCTCGTGAAATATTCAGCATTCTCCAGCCAATTACGTTTTGGCTTTCAAACTTGTAGCCAGTTTACGAATGAAAATATTCAGATTATGCGTTCGCGTTTTCATGTTAGCACTTGGCCAGGAGGCAAGAAAGTGTATCAGTGTTAGAATGTGTATTCACGACTCAGCATGGAATTTTAAACAAATGTGTTTGCAGTTTTGCATCACAACATATGAAGTTAATCATGAACGTTTTTTCTTCCCAAAGATTCAGGGGGATTTTGATAACATTCATATTAACAGAAAGGCCGTTAAATATCATGGCCCAGATGCCAGTTTACTTCGCCATGGTTGTCTATAAAAATACTGCGCGCGCGCACACACACATAAATATATACATATACATACACGTGCACTTGCAAACATGCGTACATACACTTATGAACGCATAAAATGTAAATTTACTCTTCGTTCTGATCTATGTATGCTTATGTAAACAAACGCTATGCCTAAATGTGTATTAGCACAAACAAGTATTACTATACACAACACTTACATCAGAAGCCTATGGACGTAGCCTAATACCAATATGTTTTTTTTTCTTCTTCTTTTGGAGTCCCATTAATTCACTAACTATCTATTGTTGCCATCGAAGGGTCATTTATATTATCAAACCCATTTATCTCTGGAATCATCGATCTCTCTAACGGCCTTCCATACATCGCTCGGCGTATAGCAGCTATCTCTTGTCGGGCGTTCGTTCGTTTTCGTGTCCCAGACTCCCTCTCGGCCAGTCGGCTGCTAACATTCCTCCCCTCTTTTCTCCAACTGCGCTTTTTCGTTCCTGAGTGTTGTTATGTATCATTAGTGAATCAGGATGCACAAGTGGATATTCTAAAGTACATAGGTTCGTTTACACACACGCACACACTAACTAACATATATATATATATATATATATATATATATATATATACATATATATATATATATATATATATATATATATATATATATATATATATAAATACACGCATATATATATATATATATATATATATATATATATATATATATATATATATATATATATATATATAATACATATATATATATATGTGTATATATATATATATATATATATATATATATATATATATATATATATATATATATATACACACCAAGGAAAGTGAGACCCAAATTTCTTTTTACAAATAAACCGTTATATTACTTGACATTCAAATCCTAGTTCAAGTGCCCGCAAATTCTATAATTTTTCTCATGATAAACATGTATGAAGCTTCAAGTACTCCAATACACAGATGCACCATTGAGCAGACTCCTCAATAATGAATTAATTAAGGACATGTGATATCCAGCCATAAAGATAATTGTTCATAGTTAATGAAGTTGCTTATTTTGAAACTGATGTGTCGTGTCATATGAACCTGTTATGTTCAGAACAATTTAAATGGTAATGCCTTTTTATGTGGTGATAATTCATTGGGTGATTTAATTTATGATATAGGTACTTGTTCTGCAATAATGGATCCTCATTTTGATGGAGGTCCACTCATTTGTCAATCAGTTATTTGCGTACTTGGTTTTATATTGTTGAAAGTCGGATGAGATCTTGCGGACTGAGGGGAGATAGTCATTTAAAATATGCTTCTCTCATAGAAGCAAGTTTTTGGGATTACTCCGTTGAGAAGAAACGATCAGCAGTTATTGTAAAGGAATTCGCTGAGAAGAATCTCTTTTGAAGACTTGTGTCAGGCATCGCGTCAAAATGCTTTTGCGAAGAGGAAGGTAATTTACAGTAAACAGTTGTAGCAGGAAGCATGTCCGTGGCTATTCCCTGCAACGTCACAGAAATCAGCCAATAACGGTCGCTCGCGATGACTCCTGTCACGTATTGCTGGATCGATGCAAGCTGGCGTTTGATCGATATTCGTTATGAATTGACCAATGAGGTCTTAGAGGTCTCACACGCATGCGCATCGTGACACAGATGCATTTTTTTCACATTTTTTAATGTACGTTGGGATGTATTCTCCTTGTGGGTATATTGTACTGTATGCGTGTGAGATTTATATTGAAGTGGTTGTTCACAATCGTATATAAATATATATATATATATATATATATATATATATATATATATATATATATATATATATATATGTATGTGTGTGTGTGTGTGTGTGTGTGAACGGTCTCGCGTTCGTGTGGGAGTGTGAGGGTGTAGGGGATGTTGCATGTAAAATGTAAGTGGTCGCGTGTGTACTGATGTTTATACGTTAGAATGCCGTTTCTGGCCTGTATAATGTATGTATGTATATATATATATATATATATATATATATATATATATATATATATATATATATATATATATATATATATATATATATATAATATATATATATATATATATATATATATATATATATATATATATATATGTGTGTGTGTGTGTGTGTGTGTGTGTGTGTGTGTGCATGCTGTGTGTATATATTTAGATATCTATATATATCTATGTATATATATGTATGTATTTTTGTATCTTTTTGTTACACTTATATACATGCATTCATACATGCATGTATATTAAATATTAAGCGACAGTTGTCCCTTGATATTAATGTACTGTACCTTGGGAATAACTAACACACAGAAAATTATATACTTTACGGTAATTACATGTACCTGGCCACGATTTGAACTTATGCCTTATGGGTTTGACGCTGAAGGATAGAAGTTGACTTTGACGCATTTGTACATATTCTCGCGGAAGTCAATTCCTTGCTCATAATCGAAACCAGAGTAACTCAACCAGGATAGCCAAGTGCTCAGGCTGTAACAAGTGGCTGGTTGTGATAATTTTGTTACCAATGCACACGTGACTATTTTTGCTACAAATGCACTTTTCTTAATTTTGTTACCAATGCACACGTGACTATTTTTGCTACAAATGCACTTTTCTTTTGTAGATGCTACACCTAAAGGGAATTAGTGTAAATTGGTGACAGAACTATAAACAGACACGTGTTTCAGACTCGGCACTTAACTGTTATGGTGGAAATGGGGTTATTTTGATTCTAAGTCCAGAACATTGATCCGACAGGAGTACGTACAGTACTATCGAAATATCTCTTATATTTCCTCTGAGAGCAGATTGGTTTGTTTCAAACCAAAAAGACGCAGGTTCGAACCCTAGGCAAGCAGATGCCCTTAGCATATATCTTTGGTTGTAAGTTATTCCCGTGGCACTGCTCAGTGAATTCGAATTGAAGGGGCATTTGTTGCTTAATATTTGAGGGTATGGAAACCTTACCTTTGGATTAGTGACATAATTATGTGTGTTGAAAACTTAGCAGTAAGCTGTCATGGCTAATGTGGGTCGATTTCGATTGTAAGTACAGAACGGGAACTCGAAGGGGTCTCTAGAGGAGAGTTGAAATCAACTTCTGTTTCTCTCGGTGGCTCCATCGCCATCTCTGATCTAGCCCAAAAGGCGTAAGTTCAAATCCTTCCCTTGGGGGCAAGTGCATTTATCATATATAATTCTTCTTGTGTGCAATTCATTCCCAGGGCAAAGTAATCTTGAAAGAGATATTAATCTATTATTTAGGGAATAGTTATTAATTTGTAATTACCCTGTTTAATCACCTTACTTAGCTTAACACATTATGAATAAATTTAGAATTAGGCAATATATCGTCTTGTCTGTATATAGAAGATAATTGTTGGGCGACTGAATGAACTTTGATTTAGAATTAGACTCCTGAAATAGATTCTCATGGGCCTCAAAACTTCAGCATTTATAGAAGACCAAATTTAACATAAACATTGAGAAAACATAAGGTCCGGTTGCACGATGAATTTGTGAGAACGTGAGATGGCAATATCAGCATCCCTCAGCTTTTGCTTGGTGTGGACGCGGCCTTCATGGATTGTTAGTAACATCATACAAAGGCATTAAGATCATGAGAAACCCAAGATAGGGGACGTAAGTGAGAGCAGGGGGGTGGGGACGTGGGGATTGAGTGAGGGGTAAGGGGTAATGGTGATTGGGAGGGGAAAGGGGAGGTCTTTAGTCGGGGGTTGCGACAGAAGGTAAAAGGTGAATAATAAAGTATCTAATGCCTTCTCAGCTGTTCCTTACAGAAACAGACGCTGTTAGAAAGAACAGATTCCAACTCAGTTTGTATAAATCACCTTGATTTTCTTAGATATTGTCAAGTAAGAAGTTTATTGTTATCGGCGGGACATGTGGTATGCAAGTTACTGTTCACTAGAATTAAGAAGAGCAACCTGAAGTAGGCATGTGATTGTATCTTGCCCACTGAAAGTAGCAGTCTCTCTCTCTCTCTCTCTCTCTCTCTCTCTCTCTCTCTCTCTCTCTCTCTCTCTCTCTCTCTCTCTCTGCACAACAATATGTGCACTTGGCACACAAACTAAGGGATCCATGTTTCGATTTTCGAACCAGACGAGGAGGGACAAACCGGCTCGTTTCCGAAAATCCTATTCCTGTATTGACTTAGCAATGTATTATGTACCTAGTTGTTAGTCGACTTTTGTGAAATGCAGTTTTTTTTCGAGAGAGAACAAGAGACAAATGAGTCGTGAGTGTTCATTGCTCCATCAAAATGTATGCCATCAAAACATGAGGGCCTCGGCAAAGTAATTCTCTCTCTCTCTCTCTCTCTCTCTCTCTCTCTCTCTCTCTCTCTCTCTCTCTCTCTCTCTCTGTGGTGTCGTGCACCGCCACTCATTCGTGAGAGGACCACTTCTGTTATATATTTGCAAAACTGTCAGTGTCACCTTTAGGCATAATGTAAATGAAGATTCATAAAGGTCCTGTCCACTTCTTGCTCATCCTGTCTTTTCCTAGTAGTGATCTTGTCAGGTCTCTTATCTTTTTTTTTTTTTTTATTCTTATTTACTCTGTCAGGTCTGCGAACACGTTACGTTTCTTATCTTCTGGCACGTGGTATTGATGTCCATGAATGTTGTGTATTTCCTTTCGGAAGAGATCTTCATTCATTTGACAGTATCTTAATGAAGCGCTTTGCTCTTGATGTTTAACGTAGCTGTATGATGTGTGCGTACGCACGAGAACTTAAATAATTTTTTTTTTTTTTACTTTACGCTTATTCCTTAGTTTCCGATGTGAGGAATTTACTTTTTTTTTTTTTTTACATCCTTTTGATTATTTTAGCCACCACTTCATTCACTACATCTTCATTCACTGGAATTATCAGTAATTTTTATAGACCCTACGGCCTATCGAGTGTGAGGTTAATATAATCGGAAAGTCCAATGAACACAAATTGATCGTGCTTGTCAAACTTTGCATTTGTTACCTGGTCTTTGCTGATCAACGATCACGAACAGTTGCGAGACCAGATTCATTCTTTTAGGAGTCAGTAGAGTTGTAATAATGAAGTTAATCGTATTTCGCAGTTTTCAGTGTCGAAGTAATAGAGAAGAGTAGCTTTGCAAGAGTATTGTTACAAGCCAAGCAGTAACCGCCTAAGGTTATTTGAATAGTGTCAGAACGGTAGTTGCAATACCATTGGTTTTACATCTGAGTTGTTAATGTGACACTTTGGACGCTAGAAACTTATTTTTAAAAAGGTGGCGGCGTTGAAGTTTGAGCTTTTTGCACTCTGTCAAATCACAGGAGTTCTGACTTTGCGCCAGAAGGTTGATTTTAATCAAGGCGTCTAATCAATGGTGTTGCAACGTGAAAGAGAGGTTTTTATTCATTCATTAAAATCGGTGGAGTTCCTGATGAGGCTGCCTATTCAGAGGAGTTAGTGCCAGTCGCCTCAGTGCCAAAAAAGTGATACTCGGTGTAGCAGCTGACTGAATTCCCTGGCTGGTACATACGGTTTATATGGCATATACAGTAAATACCAGTTATTTGCACTGAAGGACCTTACGATTGATTCTAGTCCATTGAATACTATTAGGATTCCCTTGTCAACGATTATTACCTAAGAATGAAACCAACACTGCGTCACTTTAAAGCGGATTCACGTGTTACCATATAAATCTCGATTATGGCTATTACACACACACACACACACACACACACACACACACACACACACACACACACACACATACATATATATATATATATATATATATATATATATATATATATATATATATATATATATATATATATATATGTATATAATGTAATATACATATAGTGCTCTCATATCTCGAAATGTCCCGAAGGACTTAAATCCTCAGATTTTAGTGGTACTCCTGTGTAGCAAGAATGCTGTTCACTGTCAAGAGCACACATGGATATCATAATGGTTATTCAAATTTGTTGTTGCTTCCTTCCCTTCCAGATGCCGCCCAATTGCTTGTTTTGTAAGTACATGCCCATCAATCGTAGCAATTAAGTTAACGGAACCAAAAATTGTAAAAGGCTTACAAAAGCCCTTTGAGCAGACCAGGCAAAGAAGAGCTAAACGGAAACAGGCTTTCTCAGCAAATCCTCTCAAGTCTTACGGTCTTTGCTCCTCTTGCAACCTCAACATACCAGAGCGGTATTTAGCTCCCAGTGTGATCAAACCCTTTGTGCAATGCTAGCGATATTGCCAGCACTGCCATTTTCAGTTTGCTGCCGTGGCAAGAGCCTCGTGATGGCTCTTTTTATTTCTTTATTTCAGTGCCTCTCTCTCTCTCTCTCTCTCTCTCTCTCTCTCTCTCTCTCTCTCTCTCTCTCTCTCTCTCTCTCTATAATATATATATATATATATATATATATATATATATATATATATATATATATATATATATATATATATATATATACAGTATATATATTTACTGTATGTATATATATATATATATATATATATATATATATATATATATATATATATATATATATATATGTGTGTGTGTATACACGTATGTTTATGTGTGCGTGAAAAAGAGAGACAGTGACATTTATAATGTTCGATATTATTTATAATATTCTAGACATTGTTCTCATCAGAATTTATGATTGTTTTTATTCAAAGAGATGATTATCATTGTCAGAACCGTAATGTCAATATTATTATTTAGTGGTAGATTTAATCAGAGCGTTGATTGCATATTTTCTAAATGACTGAATAAGTCTCAACTCGAGATAGAACCTGGTTATATTTTTATACCTGACTTTTCCCGTTACACACCACGAACGTGGGAGACAGGGATAAGCAGTTATTGTTGTAGTATTTGGAATATCTGTAATATACGAGAGCTGTGTAATGCATATCAGATGACATGCAGGCACCTCTGTCATAGGTTATGCATATGATTGCTAGAAGAAAAGTGGTTACGTCCCTGTTCATATCTACTCATGTTTTATGAAAGCCATTTTTCGACATTCACGAACTGTCCACATTCACCAGGATATTGTTGCGTGTCTGATGGGCTATTGTGGGAGTGTTGTTATTCGAGGACGTTATTTCGAACACCAGATAGAAAGCTCGAAAGATTCCCAGGAAAGGTAATTTAAACAGAGCGCTTGCTGCGGCTGAGAAGGCCGGGTAGGTATTTGAGAAGCGCCAGATTGATACTGCCTAATGTGACACTTGAATTAATGTCAAAGTTAAGGACATTTGTTTTCTTTATGGTCCTAGTCTCTTAGGTTAGACCATCTGTATGAATTTGACTGTCTTTCTCTTCTTCTTTAGATTTTCGTGTAGTCTTTAATGAACTAAAGAATGGACGGGTTTCTAATGAACATCCCCAACGTCACCAGATTGTGATATGTCATGTACGAGGTCAATAAAATTCCTGTTATTACGGAAAACGGCAATTTTCATGTGCCACGGTGACTGCTTTTCACCCTGATTTTTATGTGTATCTTGTATTGGAATGAAAGAGATAAAGTAAAAGAGGGGGCAAGAGGAAGGTTAAAGATGAATAGCACGAAAATCCTAGCGATGAAGACTATTCAGCTTCGCATCATATGCCATTGTTGTAAAATTTTCCATCGTTGACGTGGGAGTTATGTTGAAGTTAAGAATGTGTGTCATTTAATAAGGTATTTTAGTGTGCAGAATATGTTACTGATAACAAAAGAAAGGTCAGATTGAAATTCATGAATAATATTTAAAGAAAGGAAGATAAGATTGAGGGTCACGAAATGGTATTCTCTCTTGATTCGTATGTACTGTGGTAATATTAAAGGTTACAGATGAGAATTAATTTACGGTTAGGTAACAGCTGAAATAATGGCAAAGGAAGGGCCGTAATATGTCTCTCCTGCCTGGTATGTAAAACCCGGCATTCTCTCTCTCTCTCTCTCTCTCTCTCTCTCTCTCTCTCTCTCTCTCTCTCTCTCTCTGCCATTTTATTTAATCACTCTTTAAACCTCTGTAACTTGGGTCTGATCTGTTTCTGTAGAGCCACGTACGTTAAGGCAAATAATATTTCTTTAGGGTCACGGTTTTATCCGTTTTTTTCTACTTTTGTTATTTACGTTCATGCTTATCGTCTCTTAGTGAAATTCGCATACATGCCATTATTTTTATGACCCTCTGCCATGTCATCTGTGTATGTCACCAGGTGTTTTCTATTTCTTCCGTCACGCGCTGACGTAAGTAGGGTGCGATTCTGAAATTGAATATAAAAACAAGTAAGTTATTCTCTCCTCTCTTCCTTTTTTTTCCACTTTGTGAACGTTCCTTTGTTAGCACGACGAACCTTTTGTAGTCAAGAACCGAATGCTGTTCAAATAACGTTGTATGGGGTTGAAACAAATGAGAAACATCAGTCGTATTCTTTAACATTATATGCATTGGATCCCAAATCCATGGGTCATTTTTCACATTCAGCAAAAATGGAAATTATTGTTCACTGACTTACGATTAAGAGATTGCTGTAAAATTGTCTCTTTATTAATTTCACGCAAATTACGGGGATGGTGTTCGGGGAGACATTAATGTTGTGAATTTATTTATTCAGCACGAAAATTATGTTAAATAATAAGGGCAAATCAGTAATAAGTTGTATCATGTGATTTTCTCAAATTGTTAGATGCGAAAAAATAAACGTCTTTTCCCTGAGTTTTGTCCACAGCAATAATAATAATAAATGATGAAACTACGTTGCAAGTGGAAGAAATAGATGGAGAAGCAGTAGTCGTGGTAGGGTGAAAATGTTAAAGGTAAGATTGGTAACGCCTCTCATTTCAAGTAATGATAATAATGAGAACGGAAATACTGTTGTTGTTGGGAACGACTTGAACTATAAGAAACTTTATGAATACATTGCACTTGTTATAATAATACATTTATCATAATAATGATGATGAAAATGAAGCCATACTGATAATTACAGAAACAATGGAAAGTATTTAATTATGATGATTATAAGTAAATAAGAATGAGCTATCATTATTATCGTTATAAGAGTAAGTATATGTTTATATTTTGAAGGAATACGAAACAAGTACCCTTGTTTTTCGATGTAGAGCGCCAAGAGCTTATAATGAAATGCTTTTAATGGAGGTGTTTGAAGGTTGTGTTCGAGTGTGGATTTCGTTCAATTATATGGGATTATTGGCTGCAGTTTTCCTCTGCTCATATTGGAAAACACACACACACACACACACACACACACACACACACACAGAGACACACACAGACACATTGATTGATTTTTGACTGATTGATTTTTGTATTTGTGTTCAGTACTCCCTAATTCTATGTACTTTTGCCGTGTACTCTCTCTCTCTCTCTCTCTCTCTCTCTCTCTCTCTCTCTCTCTCTCTCTCTCTCTCTCTCTCTCTGCCACTTTTTCGTCTCTGTTCTCTTTAGTATTAATTCATTCCCGAAAACATTCGATAACGGTTAGGCCTTGTTCAGTAATAATTCCGGATTTCATTGTAATGTTCTAATTATTTTCGGTGTCGTGGCGGGATTTGTCCCATCCGGCCTCCGGGTCAATAATAAATGACCGTTTTTGAGCTTCCTCTCTTTCCAGTTTACCGGTCACCAGGAACTCCGCTGTTTTACCCGATAACAGAGGCAAAGGTCTTGCGTTTCCGAGCTTGGGAAATCCCCGACTTGAATAATTTCCGGTCATGAAATATCTCTCTCTCTCTCTCTCTCTCTCTCTCTCTCTCTCTCTCTCTCTCTCTCTCTCTTTTCAAAGTTATATAAATCTTCAAAAGTTTTTTTTTGTAATAGAGACAGCAGCAGTAACTGCAGTTTAATTTATATAAAGAAAAATAAATCAAGAGAATTTTATTTTGGAACAAACTTTGTACTGCGTTGGTGAATACTTTTTCGGACAGGTTTGGGTTATATTGAATATTCTTTTTAGTTCCACTCGGTACTGTTGGAATGGTAATTAAATTTTGGTATATGAAAGCAATTTTATCCTTTTCAACTATATACTTTCTTAAGGAAAATCGCACAGTCCTCTTCTCTAAGTTCGCGTTCCATGTCTGTGCAGGTATACGGAACATAGATGTATTGGCATGCATATCAGAACAGTTATCAAAACCAATTTAACAGAAGTTTGGGAGCTAGCGAAGTAGTTTTATAGGTTTCATAATCAGCTTTTTAGATAATTTATGAACAAATGCAAAGCTGTATATATATATATATATATATATATATATATATACATATATAATATATATATATATATATATATATATATATATATATAATATATAATATATATATATATATATATATATATATATATATATATATATATATATATATATATATATATATATATATATATATATATATATTGCTAAAAGGACCTCATTCAAACTGGATGGTATCTAATGGAGTATTTATTCAGAAAAAGTTACAAGCTTTCTTGGACAAACAGTCCACATTATCAACGAGGTCCTTTTAGTAATTCTTTAATGCACAGAACGATTGTGTATGTGATAAATTTAATATATATATATATATATATATATATATATATATATATATAGAACGATGTGTGTGTTTGTGATAAAGTTAATATATATATATATATATATATATATATATATATATATATATATATATATATATATATATATATATGTATGTATATATATATATATATATATATGTATATATGTATATATATATATATATATATATATATATATATATATATATATATATATCACACATTATATATATATATGAGAAAGAGAGAGAGAGAGAGAGAGAGAGAGAGAGAGAGAGAGAGAGAGAGAGAGGTAGCCATTACGGTGCTGTACAACAATACGCTCTGATGTGCTTAAGTTAGATAAGTTAAAAATAAAAATCTTTGTTATTTTTACAAGCATCTGCGTAATCAGTAAGAACTTGGCGACAGTCTACCTGTGGTAAAAAGATGCAGGCAGAATTCATTCGGCCATAAAAAAAAGACTAGTGCGTAAGATGTCCGAAGTGTCGTATGTGTTGTTGCCATTGGATATCTTTGAGGAAGCTTAGTCCCATTAAGAATATAGATCAAAAGATCTCGGTCTGCCAAAGATGTACTACGATATAAAAGTTCATGTTTAAGAAAAAAAGGAAAAGGAAGATAAAAAAAAACCATATTGATGACAAATTCGTGCTGTTATGTAATAATTGTTAAGATAATTGCGCCACAGAAAACTGTAGAGAAATTACGATTGAAAAATTTCCCTGTAGATTTCGAGGAATGTGGCGTCTTGCGTGTGTCTTGTTAGTGATGAAAGTATCACTGTGTAATTTTGAGGGGCAGACTTGGCCTGGCCTATAACTTATTCACGAGATATTTCACCACCATAACGTGCACCAAAGATTTTGAAAGATTAATCTTTAAATTATGGGGAGCTTGAAAGAAATCGTAGAGACGTTGGGAGAGATATAATATTGGTGGTCATAAAAAGCGTAATAGGTATTCGTCTACTCCGTTGGATGGTGTTGCTCAGATTTATATTAATAACATCAAATATCAACCAATTGTCTCTGGAGGAAATTGAGTTGGTGACACAAGGTTGTAAGAAAGGATAAAATCATATCCGTAATACCGGGCGCCTAAACAAAGGTTATGAAAAGTCGTTGAGGGAAACAGAATTGAGAATGCGTACCGTAACAGATTTTGAGATAAATTTCGCAACAATGTATTCGTAAAGTCCAAGAGAGAGGAAAAATCATAGGAAGAAAGGTTTGTCTTCGTGCGTTTTGTTAAACCGTATTGAAGGCTTTTGTGAAGTTGAAGGGAATGCACAAAGAGAGGATTTATAAACTGAAAGGTAGTAAGGAAATTTTGAGAACTTTTGCCTTTATTCATTCATGACACAATTAGTATTGCAAGTTAGATTATAGATACGCTGGTTAAGGTGGGCTTGGGTAAGAGTAAGTGCCCAAGTATCTTCGTTTGCATATTTAGGCTTTCTAATAAGAATGTCATTCCATAATCACAGGACAGTCATTATGGCAGTAGAAGTTACAGAATGCAGAAGTTATTCTCTCTCTCTCTCTCTCTCTCTCTCTCTCTCTCTCTCTCTCTCTCTCTCAGACAGACAGGTACTTGCGCGTAGGCGTAGATGGCGCCAGTTCTCCGGATATCTCTGCTTTTAAGATTTGTTTATCAAGGTTAAAAAATCTGTAATTTTTTTTACCAACGATGGAACAGCTGTGGTGGGTTATCTTATTTCCAGTCATTTTGAAAAAATATTGTCATGCGACGAAGAAAAGAGGTAACACAGTACTGTTGTGCCTACGGTAACGGTTCACATTTCAACTGTGACAAAGCCACATGGTAATTAGGCCTATATTTCCCTGTTATATCCAGTCCCTAGTGAATGCTGTTTTTTCTTTTTTTTAATGACGCCGGAGTTTAGACTTGTAAACAGTGTAAAAGTTCACTTTGATCCTTCATACAACACCTGACCGGAAAGATCGGGGGGTTGACACACTTTCAATTATGCAGCGGTTCAACTTTGCCAGAGAAGACTGGACAAGTCGGGCAACCTTGCAGTTGAATATTAAATTATGTTGTTGTTGTTGTTGTTGTTAATGTTGCTCTTTAACCCATACTGTTTTGAATGTGACATGAAAATAACCTTTCAATGCTTTATTCCACCTCATGGACATGATCCCGATGAAATTATTTGATTTTCACCTTTTGTTTATTAAATTTTTTAAAACAGCCTGATGATGATCTCATTGGGTGCACGTTATTAACAATAAACTGTGTGTTGTGTGTTAATTTTGTTTCCATCAGTTTTCAGCTTCTTTCAGCCTTCTAACTTGAAGCCATCTATTACCATTCCTTATCTCTTCGTCGCGAAATAATTTCCCTTTCAAAATCTTCTCATCTTCCCCCGCTCCCGTTCCATCTTTT
>NC_089798.1:7185196-7265196 GCF_040412425.1 Macrobrachium rosenbergii
CTCCTAATCTTGTGGAAATCAGTAACTGGCCTACTCCTAGTCTTGAGGAAATCAGTAACTGGCCTATTCCTAGTCTTGTGGAAATCAGTAACTGGCCTACTCCTAGTCTTGTTGAAATCAGTAACTAACCTAATACTGGCCTTTTGGAAATCAGTAACTGGCCTACTCCTAGTCTTGTGGAAATCAATAATTGGCCTATTCCTAGTCTTGTGGAAATCAGTAACTGGCCTATTCCTTGTCTTGTGGAAATCAGTAATTGGCCTATTCCTAGTCTTGTGGAAATCAGTAACTAACCTAATACTGGCCTTGTGGAAATCAGTAAAAGCCCATTGCTGATCTTGTGAAAATCAGTAACTGGCCATTCCTTGTCTAGGGGAAATAAGTGGCACATTACTGGCCTTGTGGAAATCAGTAACTGGCCCATTACTGTCCTTGTGAAAATCAGTAGATGGCTCATTACTGGTGTCATGGAAATCAATAACTGGCCCATTACTGGCCTTGTGGAAATCAGTAATTGCCCCATTACTTGTGTTGTGGAAATCAGTAACTGCCCTATAATTGGCCTTGTGGAAATCAGCTGGCCCATTACTGGTGTCGTGGAAATCAGTAACTGGCCTATTACTGGCCTTGTGGAACTCAGTTGTTGGCCCATTACTGGTGTTGTGGAAATCAGTAACTGGCCTATTACTGACCTTGTGGAACTCAGTTGTTGGCCCATTACTGGTGTTGTGGAAATCAGTAACTGGCCTATTACTGGCCTTGTGGAACTCAGTTGTTGGCCCATTACTGGAGGTGTGGAAATCAGTAACTGGCCCATTACTGGTGTTGTGGAACTCAGTTGTTGGCCCATTACTGGAGGTGTGGAAATCAGTAACTGGCCCATTACTGGTGTTGTGGAAATCAATAACTGGCGTATTACTGGCCTTGTGGAACTAAGTTGTTGGCCCATTGCTGGTGTTGTGGAAATCAGTAACTGGCCCATTACTGGCCTTGTGGAACTCAGTTGTTGGCCCATTACTGGTGGTGTGGAAATCAGTAACTAGCCCATTACTGGTGTTGTGGAAATCAGTAACTGGCCTATTACTACCTTGTGGAACTTAAGTTGTTGGCAAAGGTGGTGTGGAAATCAGTTACTGGCCTTGTGGAAATCAGTTGACTCCATTATTGGTGTCGTGGAAATCAGTAATTGGCCCATTACTGGCCTTGTGGAACTAAGTTGTTGGTCCATTACTAGTGGTGTGGAAATGGGTAACTGGCCCATTACTGGCCTTGTGGAAATCAGCTGGCCCATTACTTGTGGTGTGGAAATCAGTAACTGGTCTTGTAGAAATCAGTAACTGGCCTATCACTGGGCTTATGCCTCGCCCTCAACAAAACTTGAAACTCTTCCTGCCTCTGTTTTCAGTGACTGTTTTTGAAAAGGCAAGATTATCTTTTTCTTCATGGTAAATGCTCGCACATTTTTTTCCTTCCCAGGCTAGGTTAGATACGTGCTTATTAGTACAAAATTTAAATTTTAGATGTGCTAAAATAACAATAATCTGGAAAATGCGTTCAGTGCACGAAAGGAGAGCGCAGTTATACTGGACCTCCTAAACATCATTTTGAATTTTATTTGTGTATATTAGTGTCAAACATATGATTTAATATGTTAAAGATTCGCCGTCGCAAATATTCCTAGATTCCCGAATCTTGGAGATCCCAGTAGCGGAGTAATACCGTCAGTGCACCTCACTAGGTGCACCAGACAATACTAAAGGGGGTTTGCAGCGTCCCTTTGGCCCATGGCTGCCCGTACTTTTTAGCCATTTACTTTACTTCTATTCCCGCTTCCTTTTTACAACATTGCTGTCAAACCTCTCTAACTGTTACTTTTCAGTGCAGCTTTGGGGGTTTTCTCTTACTTCCACCTCCAAATCCTAGTACTTCATCATCTTTATTTTCTGGATCTCTTTACTGCTGCCTAACCACTGCAACTCCCTCTTTTCAATGTCTTGAGCTCTGAATGGGGGGGAAAGAGAGAGAGAGAGAGAGAGAGAGAGAGAGAGAGAGAGAGAGGTAGGTTATTGTCTGATAGATTCCCTTTTCAGTGGCTTAATGCATAAATAATTGTGCCAAATCAATATCGTTTAATTTTACATATACAGTACATTTTATTCTTTCAAGTGATAAGTTAATCTATACAACAGGTAGCGTGTTTGACTGCAGCAGTAGTGTACGTGTTACAGCTTACTTTAATTGTGCGGGATTTAAATGTCTTCACATTTGAAGCCATGCGGAGGAATGATGACTCAGCCACTGCATACTGGATAATGCATGGCTTCGTCATTTACAGGGAATTCCACGAAAGTCTCAGTGGCTTCTACGTCTCGCCAAGTACTCTGCATGCACGCGTGAATATTTCGTGCTTTTGTTTATTTTAACCTTTTGAAGTGACTGAGTGAACACCTCCATTGTTTCTTTGTTGCGATGGCTTTTGCTTAGCATCGTGATTACCCGTTTCGCTTGCACTTTCGGGCATATGAACTCATAAATTGATAATGAGTTAAGTTTACGCTCTCTCTCTCTCTCTCTCTCTCTCTCTCTCTCTCTCTCTCTCTCTCTCTCTCTCTCTCTCTCTCTCTCTCTCTCTCTCTCAAGCGTTTTTCTGATGGGTTATGTTTCGAGTTTGAAAAATTGTCCAAAGGTTTCATCACGAGCAAGAGTCCAGACGATGAAAGCCAAGATATAAAGTGCAAGAGAGAGAGAGAGAGAGAGATGCACATTAAATGTAGATCAATCTCAGGAACAATGGCGCTTTGTTGTCCTAAAGTCAAGGAAGTAGGATATTCAGTCATTCAAGAAAGCGCTCACAGACATGCATGACCTTTGTGTGTGTGTGTGTGTGTGTGTGTATATATATATATATATATATATATATATATATATATATATATATATATATATATATATATATATATATATATATATATATATATATATATATATATATATATATATATATATATATATATATATATATATATATATATATATATATATATATATATATATATATATATATATATATATATATATATATATATATATATATATATATATATATATATATATATATATATATATATATATATATATATATATATTATATAATATATATATAATGTATGTATATATAGTGTATGTATGTATGTATGTATGCCCCGCTTCCGTTCGTGTTTGTGTACATGCGTGAATGTGAGTGTATGTGCGCGCGACAGAGATGAAAAATAAATTTTGGGGCTTTGAGCCTGTGTTGATATGTGAGAGAGGAAAAATACATGTGAGTTGATTTTTGGAGAGGAAGCTGAATTTTCTGGCACTTACTGAGGTAAAGAAGAAAAGGCAGTTTGTGCAGGAAATGACAGGAAAAAGAATGATTTCATGTTTATTCAGTTGGAAGTTAAAGGGTCAAAGTAAAAGGTAACATGTAAAGTATTAGGAAGACCGTGAAGACGAGGTAAGGCATACATATCTAGTTACAAGATTGATTAAGATTGTTTGTGACTGAGGTAAAGATGGTAAAAGTGCATATTATCTAGCAAATGAAAACGAGAAGACTGATGGGAGTGTTTTTTGGTGTTTAAATTTGTATGTATGTGGTTTTGGAGAATATGGAAGTGTAGTTTTGTTAGTGATTTGAATGCAAAAGTAGGTGACAGAGAAAGATGACTACAGTGGGGTTGATAGTTTTTTGGGTTTCTGGAGTAAATGAAACCTGAAAGAGTGCCTGGAAAGGGGCATGATTATTGGAGAGATCTGAGGCAGAGTTGAATGATGCAGGAAAGGTACCAGTAGCTGATGGTCTATTAATGAGATGCTGCAGAATGATTGTGAAAGAGAAGAGGTCAGAAAGGAATGAGGAAGGGTAAAGTTGTTACTTCGTTTAAAGTAGTAATTAGATTTAGAATACTGAGGGAAACATTTTGATTTCTATACCAGGGAATGTGTATGGTAGGAATTTGATGTAGAAGGGAAGACAGATGGCGAAAGAACTGAAAGGGGAAGAATAGCGAGGGTTTAGACAAGAAAGTTGGTGTGTGGATTAAGTGCTATGTAACAGTTTTGTGAGAATTGAAAAAAAAATAAAGATAAGTGTAAAATCACTGTATAAGCAGTATGGAGAGGGTTCATCTAGTATGGTATGGAGAATAAGCTATTGAGAGCAATAAACAGGTTTTGTGATTGAGGGAGTGCTTGTATTAGAATTTGTAGGTGGGAGTGTCTCAGGCAACAACGCCCACAAGCATCCTCTAACCCTGCCATACAGAAGCCCATAGGCAATCTTCGCGAGAGAGAGAGAGAGAGAGAGAGAGAGAGAGAGAGAGAGAGAGAGAGAGAGAGAGAGAGAGAGAGAGGCTTTAAATTACTCTTCCGCGATGGCGAGGGCTGGGTGTCAGTAGATGCCTGTGGGAAGAGGAACTCCCCCCCTCTCTCTCTCTCTCTCTCTCTCTCTCTCTCTCTCTCTCTCTCTCTCTCTCTCCCCTCATGACCTTCACCAGGTTCGGCTGGCAAATCCGACTGCCGCCTACAACAAAACTAAACAAAGCGTGTGTGGTTAACAGCCAAAAAGGGGAAAAACGCATACTTACCCAATTTTTGTGAAACCATTCAGTGAAAAATGTGTACATGCAAAAGAGCTACATGTTGGTTTCGGCTGCCCTACTGGTTCCTCATGAATTTAAGTCCTGTACATAGAATCTAAGTTAACCCATCCCTTCACCACTTTGGTAGCTAATTTTTACGTTTGTAACAATTGGCTTTTAAAGGTAGTTTTCACTTACTTGCACGCAAATTTCATGTAGTTATTTGTTATATCTTGTAAATAACTTACCCCAAAGGGAATTATATAAGTCCATATGCCCAGCTAAGATCAAGCCAGTGCCCTTTGGGTAGAGGTAACATGGACTAATTTAGTCGGCTATCAAGAGAGGTATAATTTAATTTCGGCTCTTTTGTACATAATCTCTCGCATTCAACCCGTCTCCACCGTGTTTGGTGATTGCTAAGTTTGTAACCCTCGGTTATTTATGATAGTTTTGTCGCTCATAAACACGTGATCTATTGTATATTTATAGGTATGAAACCACAAATACTCCTTTGATATCTTATTCACTATACATAGGGAATAACTTACACGTATATGAAATTATTCATATTTGATAAGTGCTTAAAATTAGCTGTCGGCTATCATGGTGGAGAGGGTATGACTTCGACTCTTAGTAAGGATAGCACCCGAATTCGGCAGGAATAAGTACAGCAGAGACATAATCAACTATTATATATCTTGATAGAGAAATGGACAAGTCTCTCTACCTATGCATCAAACCCAAAAGCAAAGGTTATAATTTGTCTGGGCCAGATACCAGCAGATGCACTTATATATACTTCCCTTTGGGTGAAGTTATTCCCAGTGTATAGTTAATTCCATATTAAAGGTATTTGTAAACTTATATATATATATATATATATATATATATATATATATATATATATATATATATATACATATATATATATATACATATATATACACACACACATACATACATACATATATATATATATATATATATATATATATATATATATATACACATATATAAAGCCACAAATACATATACGTATACATGTAGGCCTACATACATACACACACAGTAGCTGACCAACTCGGGACTGCCTGGAAAAACTGAATAACAGCCTGCGGGTAGGCCCGTTAAAACTCTAAATAACAGGGTACAGGTAGTGGGAGGGAGGGGAGGGAGGAGGAAAGAGTGAAGGAGGAGGGGGAAATGGGAAAGAAGTAAGAAGATGAAGGGGAAGGGGATGGGAGGGTGAATGTGAGGGGAGGGAAGGGATAGGGGGAGGGTGAGGGGAAGATAAAGGGGGGAGGAGGTTAGGTTCCCCCATTATTAGAAAAGAAAAAACATCACTGAACAAAGACAATAAATAAATCTCATACTTCTACGATACATAACTCAGGTGTGTCTGTGTATTTGTGTGTGTGTTTTTTTGGGGGTGGGGGAGAAGGACTGACTCCCTTTCAACAGTAGACGGACCTTTTATCTATTATGTGAAATTCATTACACAACAAACCGATGATGGTAACACCTTAAGGTACTTATGACTTTGTATTTCATTGGCAATGTATAATTAAGATACGTTTTGCTAAAGATGAAAACTGAAAAACTGTGGTAATTTCGTCGTGTAGATCTGTCACAGAACCTTGTGGTCTATTAATATGCGTCCGTGGATGGTGATGAATTAGTTCTTGATCTCCAAAGTTGTGCCGGAACTACGATTTTTTTTTTTTCCGTGGATTAAGTACTTAGATATGATGATGGTAATACCACAGGGTACTTAAGAATTTGTATTTTATTAGCAGAGTATGATTAAGATACGTTTGGTTTGAGATGAACACCGATAAAAATGTAATTTCGACGTGAGTAGTTTCTTAATGAGGGGGTAACCCTGTCACGGAAACAATTGGTCTGTTATTACTTTTTTCCGTGGCGAGAATTGTAAGGGCTGGCTGGTGTGATGGTAGGAATTATATTTTGAATTGCATTGCTTTATGACCTAATGAAAGTGACTCTTAATACAGGCAAACACACTTGTTTAATTTTTTTGAAGTACTAAACTGATTATAGGGTTTGTAGTGGGAGGAGTTTAATGTGTGATATAAATATCAATGATTCCTTTCATGTAGCAGTGGAAGGGAAGCTGGAACCATCGTGTTCCAATAGTTTTATGCCCTGTAGGTTTTCAGTGTTGATTTTATCGAGGTAATAAACAATTATATTAATAATTCTCATAAATTATGATCAAAATTCCCGTAAGTTCTGATAAAAAATTGATGTTATAGGGGATTTGGATTTAATGTTGTGAGTTAACCATACGTCCGACAGCGCCCGGAATAAAAGGTGGAGTGTCAGGTGAAAAATGAGAATTAACTACCATATAGCACTGAAGGAAAAGGTGACGTAAAAACGATTTTTTGTTTTTTTTTTTCTGTGTTTGTATGTCTGTTACGGGATGGGGGTTTGATCTTGAGTTTATAAACCTTTCTGGGATGACATAGAGGCCGTGTGCAAAATTTTGTCAGGGTCTGTTAAGCGGTTCGGATTTCTGTAGTGGACAAACAAATATACAAACATTCACTTTTATATATATAGATATATTGTGTAATGTGAGTTTACATGAATATATGTGTGGGTACTTACAAATACTCGCCATACAAATTTTCTCCTTTTTTAACCCTGGCGACTTCTTTCCTTGTGGCTCTTCTTCGTCCAAGATTTACAGGAATTCTAGTAAATGTGTGGCCTGATCTTATAAGAAAGCTATAATTGGATCCTTACCACTCTTATTAGCGCAGGCCCCGCATTAGTAGGTTCCTAAAGATGGTCTGTTCCTTATTTTTTGTTTCAATTACTTGCCGTAACTGAATTGTAACGCAAGCTTACAGAAGTCATTTACCATTTTGTGATCCGTATCAGTCTTATTTTTGTCAAGAAGACGAAAAAAATAGAATTTAGTATAGATGTAGATTAGCATTCCACATCGTTTGACCTTTTGTGTGATTTTAAGTCCATTCTTTTTCCATTCCACGGAGCATCTTGTCAAATTTCGTAAAGCTATTGAACATAGAAGAAATGAAAACTAGGTTGAAATATTATGAAATGGGTTTCGCATTGTCCCATTGGTAAGTATTAAGCCATCTTGAGTTATTTTTACAGCTTCATCCAGTCTGTTACTTCATTATGGTTGTTGCCTTCAGCTGGTGTAACGCTAGATGTAAATAAACGACCTATCACTCAGTAAGCTAATATTAGTTTCCATGCATTGTAGTTGCAAGAATGAATGAGAATCTTAATTCTTCAAATATTTTTTTAAAAACTCAGTGTTACTTTCCTGTCTGATTCAAATTTCGTGTTAGGGGTTTCTTTTTTGTGATGTATTGGTCAACATCTAATTATTCGTTTAAGTAGAAAGAGAGATATATGGGGAAATTGAGGTGTACTAGATATTCGGTTTTTCCAATTTTTAAAGCTCGTAAAGTTGCATCAATAAATTTGTAAGCTTAAACGCTGTCCATTTTTTTCTCAACATAAAACCTTTTCCCTAATACACATTAAGTCAGTGACTATTTAGATATTTATACCTTTTTAACATCTGAGTCGTGTGTGAACCCCTGCACGTTAATTTCCATTCCAGTATATTTTCCTCTTCACATACTCAGTTTTGTCTAGATCTTCCGCTTCTAAGTTATACACTAATTCATCATCCTACAGTCCTCCATTCTTTCCATATGACCAAACCCTCACAAAGCACTGATACATCTTAAGGTTAAGGCGTAAAAAGGCTGATGTATGCAGACTAAATGCCTAAATCAGAACGTCGATAGTTAAACTGCCTATGAACAAATTTCGTAAGGAGCCAAATACCTATGTGTTGTGACAAATTGCCTAATTATCAGAATGCATACAGCCAGATTGCTTAATGAACAAAACACCTATTTGGACATAATTTTACTCTCACAGGCGCATGTCATGTAACTTTTTTTTGTTATATTTTTTATCATTTAAATTTGGGTTTTGTAAGAACCCCTAAGTTCAAAATGGAGTTCGTTTGCTGGTAACAAAGGTGGCAAGAAACGTGTCAGTGCCATGGAAGTTATTGACAGTAAATAATAAATCTCTTAAATCATGAGTGATTAACCACTGTACGCTTGATATACCGTAAGCAAGTGAAGTGCCGTGCCCCATCAAGACTCAGTCGCTCATGTTTTAAGACGTGCAAGAGTGCTTGCAGGTGCAAATGACGACTTAGTTGTGGCTGCTAGAGATAATTTTTTTAATGAAAAATTTAGAAGTTGAAAAAAATAGAAATATGTGGTTAAATGATGACATTCAATTGTGCACCAGTGAGTACATAGTTGTATACTGTACATCGTGCCAATATTACCAAAAGTAAATCGTTGCCGCTATTGCATTGTGTTAATCTAACGAAGATGAAAAACCTACTAGGTGACATTGATCTCCTCAAGAGCGAAACTACTATCTGGAGTCAGTTATAGTTGACCTTGAAAAAGGAGCCGTAACAAGTTTTAAAAGGTATTTTGCAAATACATCCACCCGTTGTTGTTTCTTTACCTTCAGCCAGTACCTTTGGTGAAAATTTCAAAAGCTGGGCATACAACATTGGTATACAGATCCTGAAATTGCACTCCTGATCAAGCAGCTAGGAGCATTGGTCCTAGTTCCATCACTGGATGACACTAATTTATATGCAGACTTTATGCAGTCACTTGATGAGGAAACAGATGAAGTTTTAAATGCCTTTGCAGAATATTTTGAGATAACGTGGCATTGCGAGATTTAGCGAGGACGACAAAGGCACCAAGTTTTTGACATTATTGCTGTGTGATCCTCTCTTTGTAGAGAATTTTATAGTCACCGATCACTTTGGGTGATCATTAGTCACCAATTACATATCAGCTAAAAAAGGACTTGAACTGATTCGTAATCAGTGACTAATGAGGAAACCACCACTTATGCAGCGTTGAAAGTTTGTACATAAGAGTGTAAGATACTAGAAAGTAAATTTATTCTATTCACCAGAGTAGTATATTATAAATGATTGATCTTTGGTGGATGATAGGCACACCACTGATCACTTCCCAGTCATTGTCAAGTGTTTCTCAAAGTCATCTTGTGTGAGGTTACCAAAGCAGAGTATGGGAAAAAAGATAAAAGGGTTTTATAAGGTAGTGGTTCCTTATGAAGTTGATGCCATAGAAGTGCCTAACACTGTATTTTACATATGGCCTCAATAGGGATGTTTTTTCAACATCTTTCACATGGAAGATATCTGAAATATTGTGGCCCATAAAACTATGAGAACTGCTAAGCACCCTGTGCAATACACAGGCCAATCATTATCAGGTATAATATAAAGGTAAAACACAGAACAGGTTGAAATTCTAGAAATCTTGTAAAGGACGGTTTCTGCAAATGTAAAAACTCCTGGTATTTTAGTCGTGAGGAAATTAGTAAAACTGACTGGTAAATTCATTTTTAGTGAACCACAAGCGCCAAAGACTAACAATGAAAATGGTGCTCGCATTTTTTAACAATAAAGAAGATAAAAAGAACCGGCATAAATTATTACAAACTCACTGTTGCCCCATGGTCTCCATGACGTGTTATCAAAGAAATTCTTATACAGTTCCATGAGATTGGTAAGTGCATCAGTGTTCAGGGGACTGGAGAGTGGCTCTTTGGTAGGACTGGTAGCAGAGTTATCCAACAAAACCATGCACTCATCGGATACAGTTCCATGTAGTTCAGCAAACTTTAAAATGAACAATGTGTTTGGCTTTTGTAAAGAGGCTATGCAAACTCTTGCACTGGTAGTATTCTCTTGCAGGGAATCCACGCACTGAGCCAAAGGCTAGCACATTAACGGGACTTTGTAGAGGATTCTACAGAGTAACCGAGTGAGATAAAATAGTCCCTGAAAATGTTGAAAGTACTAAGTAGATAGGTACTTAATCAAACTCAGTTGACTCCTGTACTTTTATATGAGTGCAGGTTTAGCAGTTTCCAGGTCATAGTGACAATTACATATTTTTCCACCCTCACAGGCTACTTTCTTGGACATTCTAAGGGTTACCCCTCACCGTATCCATTCATGTTGGAGAGAATTCTGTATTCTGTTGCTGCAAGGTGTCATTGCACGGTAAAAACTACTCATAAGGCTCAGTGATGCTTTCCGTGCTCTGTGACGATATATCATTCAGATGAAATTAATTTTGAGCTCTTTCAGTGCTGAGTAACTGGATCCTCAGTACAGATTTTCATGACTAAATCTTGACAATGATGGTTGACTTAAAATTTACAGTTATTCACTATGGAGCCACAGGGTTTGGACTTAGAGATTTATTCTGGAAACATGTACCAGCATTATTAGGAAACGTACCTTTTTCTGGAAAATAGTGATACTAAGTAACAAAATACCTGCTGTAACAGTGACTGCTGTCACTCTTCCCTTTATCGTGGAATGTTGCAAGTTTAGTTTCAGCTGCTTCTGCACTATAGCTAGTTATGTGAATTCCTGTCATGCTTTTCATCCTCAACCCCGTACATAGATGCTTTGAAGGATTTACTTTGCTCTTGCTCTCGCAATACAGGATATCCCGTTGTAGAAACGATGTCTTTTTACTAATTTCCTGGATTATCGCACAGAATTTTATGAGAATCTCTGGGGATTGTGCTTGTCCTTTCTGGTTGTTAACTAGTTTTATGTAGATTGGAACTTCTGAGTTATGTGCCTCTGCTCAATTATATTCTATCAGCTTCCATCATAGTAAATTCCTTGGATGTGGTACATTGGGCTGCCATCTAGTTACATCCTTTGATGTATTATTAGAGAAAAGTACCAATCCATGCTTCGTACCTAGTTTATGCAATTTTACAATGTCTTCAAAATTCTTTGACACTTTCGTCTCTAAAGTCAGTGGTACAAACACATACATCTTTCAGACATATTTTCTTTTGCTGTCCTTTCCGACAGTGGTGTGAAATGAGGTATTCTGGTTGATTGTTATGTAAAGTAGGGCCTCAAAATTTTAGAAAAGAGATGGAAGAGCATCTTGAGACACCTGTTAGTGTTGTTCACTGCTCTTCTTTTTTTTGGACAAAGCAGGGTTACCTTGTTCATGTGACCTTTATCCTCATTACTGTACTCACTTTGCATGAAAACCCATGTCACCTATCTTGGCCAATATTGGACTATCCTTAATACATAGGTGGATTACAGGCCATTTTTTCTGGGACTGTCAGATTTGCACCTAACCAGTGGAACTTTTATATCTCTAATTATCCCGCAAACTTTATTGCAAAAAATTGATATTGGCAAAAAACGTATGTTGATGTTGTTTTCTGTTGTGAACCTTGACTTCTGTAAGCCCTCGTAAGCTTTAGCATACAGTTAACTTCCCCTGCAGCTTGCACCTGAAAGACAAATGAGAAAGAAATATCCGTTCAGATAGCAAGCAGAAACAGAAAAGGTTTGACACCGAATGCCAAAGATACCCCATCCTCCTATTTCCAAAATGTACAATTCTCTATAAAGCCATTATGCACAACAACCTCCATGTCTTTGATATATATGCGTACAACACACCAGTGAATTAGCTGTATGCAACCATTTGTGGTTGGTGAGCCATCTAGTCAGAGGTTTAACTATCAGGTGCAACATCCCAAAACTGACATGAATTTTTAAAAATTAGATTGTATCGACCTCTTCACTACATCAAATTGAGCCAAACCTTCTTCAAAACCTGTTAAGATGATCATAGTCTGACTCATGGTTGTTTGTTTATTTCCTTATGAATGCAGGTTAAGTGCTAAGTTTTTTTTAGAGAGCAGTGCAAGGCAAGTGTCGAGTTCTCTATGAGATGAGTTCATGTAACTTATGAACCAAAACTTACTTCAATAATAATCCATTTTGCATAAATCCTACAATTTTGCAAGAGAATATTATATATTCTGCAATGAACATCATGATGCATGTTTGCCTTACATCGTATCGTTAGAGCCTCTTGATGTGGTTAAAGGGGATCCATTAATATGCCTTTGTTTAATAAGCCTCATAAACCGTCATAGTAGCCCAGTAATGATTTTGCGAAAGGAGGTGGAAGATGGAGCAATGAATGTTGAATGGATGTTGAAAGAACGTAATTGGATGATTTGTGTAGGTATCTGATAGCAATTTTTGTGTCATGTGCGTATGAAATATCCAGGAGTCTAGCACTGGCTTAAGGTGGCATTTAGTGATATTAATCATTTATACCATCTTTGTTTTATTGGTCTTAGCAGATCACGAACAGAAGTATCTTTCCTTACTCAGCAACAGCCATGTTTTATTTTACGATCAGTGTACTCATTCTCTAAATAATTGGAGAGTCTGCATTGTTAGTCCTAACCCTAGGTAGATTATGCACTGCCCCAAAGCCCAGACTAAGATGCCTAATTGTGCATACTTACAGTATATAGGGACCAGTGGTGATAAAAACAGTGTTTGTTTGGTCAACTGCAAGTCTAAACTTGGAGCCTCTTTTCCTTAGACTTTGTGGTATAAGCATGAAAAAATATTCTGTATGTGGTATAAGCATGAAAAAATATACTGTAGATGACCATTGCCATTTACCTACTAAGGGATTCAGAGCCGATGAAACATGGTTTTTCGGCAACACCTTATTATCAAAGCATCGGATAAAGGAGAAAGTTGGCACGTGTATATTTCGTAAACCTACCTAATTTTGGCAAGTATTATTTAGTACTTGAGTTCAATAGTTCTGGTACTTATCAGAGTAAAAGTGTGTTACTTATGCCAGAGCCATCAAAATCGCAGGTGAGGGTTTTGAACAGAACAGTGACGTTAACCTACGACGTCATAAGGCTCCACCGACAGTGAAGAGAAGTTTACATATGGGGAAAACGTCTCTTCACTGTGGCTCTGCCCACTTGCCGATGACATACTTACTAGCACCCGTCCTAGGCTTCAGCGATATCAGTGATGGCAAGCAGGATTTGTCATCGTTCCCAGATTACATTATCATTCTCAATAATTTTATTATTATTATTATTATTATTATTATTATTATTATTATTATTATTATTATTATTATTATTATTATTACTGTATTATTATTATTATTATTATTATTATTATTACTGTATTATTATTATTATTATTATTATTATTATTATTATTATTATTATTATTATTATTATTATTATTTTGTCGAGGTTTCATCGCAACTTCCACAGTAGTTGTTGGGACTAAGTTGTTAGCTTGGAATTCTTCCATTTTCTTGATATTCGTATTGTTTCTACTTTACAAATAATTCAGTGTATGTAATTCATCCACATCATGAACCAGTCTGTAGCTCATTTGTTAGATCTATATCTGTTCAGGGTGGGAATACGAAAAGACAGTCCGTTTTGTTGTACCTCAGATTTCGACACTATAGCCTTCTATTTGCTGCAGCAAGAGATGAGTGTTGCCAGGTAACTGTTACCCACTATAGAAATAATTTCTTATTCACGCTATAGTAAATCTTGCCACGGGTCTTCTCGTTTGTATACAAAGTGGCAAGCCGTAGCACAAATGCAGTGGCAACCACGGGGACAGTTCCATATCCTGCTGGCCATTATCGAAATCACCTGTTAGTGACTTACTGCCTACTGGTGTATGGGCGGAGCCTCATGACGTCATATTTTGTTTACGTCACAAATGGTTTTAGGATCCTTGCCTGTGATTTTCTCGGTTCCGGCATCGGCGCCTTCATTTTACTCTATAAGTATCAAAACTATCGAACTTAGGTACTAAATAATACTAGCAAAAATTAGGTAGGGTTATAAAATATACACTAGCCAACTTTCACCTTTATCCGATGCTTTGATAAAAAGGTGTTGCCGAAAAACGTGTTTCATCTGAATCCCTTAGTAGTTGGATTTAAAAAGCTTCTGTTCTTGAAAACGTGTATAAAAACATGGTTTAACCTTTTTTTTGCCTTGCTACCGTCCAAATGCTGCTCATTCTGTCTGCATATCTGTATAGAGTTCGTTAACAACTTATCGAACTTAGCTTTTACTAACAAGAAGCAGTTTTACCGTATTGAGCTCTTCTCTGGTGCCCATATTGTAGAAGAGTGAGTAAAATTTTATGCTTAAAAGATAATTGCGCCATTTTTAGCACTGCTACAAAGCATGCATGTATGGAAGTCTTGAGATCGAAGGAGAATAGTATGGAAAAAAAACTTGGTTGCTGTGCATAAAGATAAAAAGACAAGGATCTATTGACAAGGAACTCTCAGAATAGAGCTTTGGGGTTTGTAACGCCATTGTGTAGGAGGAACTGTCTGCTTCGTACTTCTTGTTTAGGCTCTGTTAGTGTCTATAGCATATCAAGACTATTCGTTTGGTACATTCACAAGGAACTTTTAAAAAAAAGTATTTACATAAAAAAACATCGTAAATATAAACTTCCTGTTACAGGTATTTTTCGAATAACTTGCGATGATTTAAGACATTTAATACCTCTCTCTCTCTCTCTCTCTCTCTCTCTCTCTCTCTCTCTCTCTCTCTCTCTCTCTGGAAAATTAACGAACTTGGGAAACTCACGACCTGTTGTGACCAGTCACAAAAACTCCCACACCCTGTGTTATCGATCAGTTGAAATCTCTTGAATAATATATAATGACGTTACCTGGAATTCCGTAGTTATTGTCACACACAGCACTGGTTTTAATACTGTAGATTTGAAGAGTAGTAAAAAGGAATAGTATTCAGCGGTACGGAACATCTCAGTCAGCTGCCCCTTTTTACCAGAACCTTTTCTCCCTTTTAAGAGCACGTCAGACTCTCAGGATAGTGAAGAGTGAAAACACTGTTTCACTTGTATTTCAGAGAGGGAGGCAGCAAAGAGAAGTTAATGAATTTTGTCAAATCAAAGAAATAATGTTTATTTTTAGAAGAAAGTTTATAATATTTAGTGTTAAATCACGTCAGTAAGAAAAATTCCGAAAAACCAGAGAAACGATAATACTATGTTGGTCACGATAGAGTTACGTACAGTATAATAGGGTTATCGCCGACAGGTACCTAATTTGTTTTAAATACTACTATATGGAACAAATTATTTTGTATTTAATGTTAGGATATCGCTTGCAGTGTAACATTCTGATAGGTTACGCCACATTATTATTTCATGTAAATTTCATATGATTTTTATTTGCAAAATTCCTTTTGGGCGCGGGCATTCATGACTTCCTTTGACTGACGGGAGAATCGTGTTTTATTTGAAATTGTGGTCCTGCTTTTCACATCATTCATGATCAGCGCTGTTAAAAAAATTCCGTATTGGTTACTCAATGTAATGGAACGTCTTGTAGAATGCATTATATTTGATTCCTAAACTTAGCTAGTGTTTCCTATATACAAACAAGTAAACAATGCGCCGAAGTTTCTTCGGCGCAATCGTGTTTTCTGTACATCGTATAATGAAGGCCACCGTAAACAGAGCTATTATACGTGGTCTCGGTATAATGCTGTATGAGCCGCGGCCCATGAAACTTTAACCACGGCCTGGTGGTAGCCTATCCTATATCGTTGCCAGATGCACGATTATGGCAGCTTTAACTTTAAATAAAATAAAAACTACTGTGGCTAGAGGGCTGCAATTTGTTATGTTTGATGATTGGAGAAGGATAATCAGCATATCAGTTTGCAGCCCTCTAGCCTCAGTAGTTTTTAAGATCTGAGGGCGGACAGTAAAAGTGCGGACAGAAAAAAGTGCGGACGAACAGACAAAGCCGGAACAGTAGTTTTCTTTTCAGAAAACTAAAACTGATTTGACAATCGTATAAAATTCTCCGTCAGTCTCTAAGTAGTCAGTGTGAGTAATCAAACAGCCGAATGATGCTGACAGATCTTCATAATCCAAGGTGACAGAAAGGGCATTCATCAAGTCAACAGGTCAAAGAATAATATCTGTTATTACGTAACTGGTTTAGTGAAAACTTGAAGTGACACCAAGCATTGTTTTCAACACGTATAGATTTTGTATATATTTTTTTAGTTATTATCCCAGATCATCTTCTGTTCATGTGTTGCTTGGTTTCCGAAAACATCTTTAAACACAGTTGCAAGAAATGGCCCTTGTATCCTTCAGTACATCAAAAGTGTCAGAATGTATGAAACATGAAAATGAACGTGGATGTTAGTTAACATTCACTGTCTGTCTCTTTGTCGCTGTCTGAAGCAATGTGTAGGTATGGACAAACACAGACATACGGAACTTTAAAAATAATGGTCAGTTAAATTAACTAAGAAGGAAAATTGGAGAGAGAGAGAGAGAGAGAGAGAGAGAGAGAGAGAGAGAGAGAGAGAGAGAGAGATTAAAGCAGCCCTAGTGATAAACGCTGCAGAGAAAGTAAATATTCCGAGGGGTAAACGGAATTCATATCCAGGAGAAAAAATACAATAACAAAATGGAGTTTTCGTTGAAATATATAGAAACGAAGCCCAAATTTCATCATGACTCCCCTTTTCTCTTTTCTTTGATAAACCAGTTTTTCACTGGAATTCGCCTCTTCTTTGTTCGTAGTAAATGTCAAGTAACACCAGTCACAGGAGAAGATATACGCTTTAGGACCGCCAGTTATAAATGTTACAGGCAAAAATAGCTGTGCGCTCCTGAGTGTGCGTGAACGCGTTTCCGAGTAAGTCTTTCCGTGCGTGTGGTATTTATTTACAAGGTGCATCAGATGTCTGCTGTATAATTTAGCATGATCACTGAAAGCGCGAGATGATATGTATAACAAATCCCAGTTGATGGCTTGAAGAAGTTTACCATAAATTCTTTATGTTTAACCTTTGCTCTCTCTCTCTCTCTCTCTGTATATATATATATATATATATATATATATATATATATATATATATATATATATATATATCTCTGAGAGAGAGAGTTTATTTCTGCTGTAAATTAGACATTATTGCAGTTATTCTTTGCTGCTGTAAATTGTTATTGTAAGGTATATATATATATATATATTTCTATATATATATATATATATATATATATATTATATATATATATATATATATATATATATATATATATATATATATATATATATATGTATATATATATATATATATATATATATATATATATATATATATATATATATATATATATATATATATATATATATATATATATATATATATATATATATATATATATATATATATATATATATATATATATATATATATTATATATTAACTATATATATATATTATATATATATATATATATATATATATATATATATATATATATATATATATATATATATATATATATATATATATATATATATATATATATCTTGGTTTAACCAGACCAATGAGCTGATTAACAGCTCTCCTAGGGCTGGCCCGAAGGATCAGATTTATTTTACGCGACTAAGAACCAGTTGGTTACCTAGCAACGGAACGTACAGCTTATTGTGGAATCCGACATACATTATAGCGAGAAATTAATTTCTATCACCAGAAATAAATTCCTCTAATTCTTCATTGGCCGGTTGGGGAATCGAACGCGGGGCCAGCAGAGTGCTAGCTGAGAACCCGTCCAATGAGGAATAATAATAATATATATATATATATATATATATATATATATATTATATATATAATATTATAATTATATATGCAGTGAAGTAATATTTTTCTTCAATTTCAATTAGTGCAGCTAGTTAACTACGAGAAGTAAGGGTGGAAGGGGATTTTTTCTAATTGTTTAGAAATTCCTAAGGGATTGTTAGATCCTGTTTGATATAAGAATAAAATGTGGACTATAGAAGCAGCTGCAATAATGAATGGGAACAGGAAATGGGAGGTGAAAAATCGCGTTAGTGTTGCGTTACTTACCGCGAACCCCCTCAAATTCATTGTACTAGGTCTGTCCCTACGAATGGAATTGCTGATATTAGGTTGGTAATTACGGTAGCCCCTCAGAATGATATTTGCCCCCAAGGAAGCACATAGTCTAGAAAAGCTGTTGCTATGGTTAGGAATAGAATAATTACTCCGACTGACCAAGTGTGTATGTATAAGAATGATCCGTAATAGATTCCCCTCTCTTGTCTCTATATCTATGCAGAATGAGGAATACTTTCTCTCACTACAAATCTAAACGTGAGGTTTCTCATGCGCAGGCTACCACCTCATATAATCCCGTAATTATTAACGGTATGGGTTCAATAGCATATATCTAATTTCTCCATACGTTTTTGTTTTTATTTATTATTGCATCCTTTACGGGGTGTGGACCCACTGGTTGTTAACCAGGTTCTCTGCAGATCTTTTTGGAGAGACGTTGCGAGCTTCTGGTGTTCCCTGTCTTCCACCCATCCAACTATTGACCAAACCCAGTGATGCTCAACTTCGTAGAAGAGTTGTTAACACTACTAATTTCAAATGGATGAATGGTTTTTTTTTTACAAAAAGACAAGTGCATGATTTCACACATTAAAGAAGCAATAACTCTGGTAAAAAATTACACTTGTTTAAAGGTATTTGGTTACTCAATAGATTCTTGTACTCGCCAGCTCTGTAATTGTAGCCATGGGTAAGTCTCTAAAATAATTTTTATATTCTTAGAGTCATCAAGTTTTGATGTTTATCGTATTTATTACCATTGTAATTCTCTATATTGCAGGGAAATAAAAGCAGGTTATTTACGTTAACTTTTTGGCCGAGATTTCCCGTCTTAAGTATTTGTTCGGTTTTTTCTTTATTCACCTAAAGCTCCTTGACGGACATTTTTGCCTTTGCCTCTTACAGGACTCGTCTTTCCATCACGAATCGAGTTCCCAATAAAACGAGAAAAGTCTTTTAATGAAAATAAAGTAAAAAGAAATATAGAGAAAAGTATTAAGCATTCGAAAACTTACACAGAAAATAAGTAAATTTTAAAGAGATTAATCACTTTAGCTCTCAAACTATTTTTTTTTCTTTTGTTTTATCTCCAAAAGTCTTACCACTCTAAGGTTTCTCCCTCTCGAAACTTGTTTCCCACTTGAAGCTTTTTTCTTTTTGTTTCAAGTGGCACTCCTTAACATTGACAAGTTGGCCGTGTTTTAGAAAGGAAAGATATTAAAAATTTTATGGGAATGATTTTGTGTTTTTAGGATTTATTTTGTAATGAAGTTTTGTGTTACAGTAGAGGCTTGGTAAGGATTATAGTTATAGTGAATGGTTTCATTCTTCTGAAAATAGGAATATTAACCATGAATGTTGCTGTTAGCTTTATTGTTTTTCTCGTGTGTATTTTTCCTTTGTGAAATGGATGAACTTGTAACTGCTGCTTTCCATGTACTGAATTCAGCGCAGGATTAAAACAGTAGGTGTCAACGTTATTGATATGTTATTGGCACAGCTGTAGTCTTTTGCTACTTTTATGAAATAACGCTATTGGGAAAAAAAAATGGGTTCTCTCCTTACATTCCTTTTTTCTCGTTGTAAAAATCTGTAGTAGGCTAAACCTTTTTGTGTAACTGCAATCTTCTGAATAGCTTGGGTCGCCGTTTATCAATTCAACTTATAGATCGTATTCGAGCATTGCTCCAGCGCCATGAAAACTAATATTAACGTTTTGGTAAACTCAAAGGAACGAAGTTTTCTCGGTGGCAGAATCAGGTGCGTAATCCGTATACTCTGTTTTGGTATTGAAATGTGAAATGATCTTGTTCTTCACAAGTATTCTTCACCTTTACCGAAATTTTTCCACGTTGGTAACGTGCATGGAAACTTAGGAGCGCAAGTATGGATTGAAAAGGCGTAGAGGAATGGCACCGTCCTCTTTGGTGGGTGTCCGGAAGGCTCATTAAGTCAAAAGAGGCCCAGATGTAAAATAAATGACCTTAGGTATTGACTTAGAAGTCGTGGGTCATAAGGACCAGACTCCTCACAACTCGCTTGTTTGTTCTGCCCTGTTTACCAGGAAATCTGTCTGAACAAAATCTTCTGTATACATATAAAGTGATATTTGGTTTAGGCTATTAATTTCCAAATAAGACGAATTTTATGGTGGAGACAGATTCTCTCTCTCTCTCTCTCTCTCTCTCTCTCTCTCTCTCTCTCATAGTATTGTCGAATAGTAGATTTTAATTTTCATGTTTTGTACCATTTTCCTTTTTAAGGGAAAATAAGATGTGGAACCGAAAGAGAGAGAGAGAGAGAGAGGTCGTTGAATTGGAAATTCATGATTCCGAGAAATTATCGTGTGGATGGATAGATTGGTGAAAAAGTGTGCCCGCGCGCGCGTATTGAAAGTTAGTGGATGAGGAGTGCAGTTTCTAAGACCTCCGTCTGCTGCCTCCTCCTCCTCCTCCTCCTCCTCCCCGTCCCTCACCCATTTAACCCTCACTGTATTCTCCCTCTCCCCCTTTCCCCCTCTGTAGAGTATTCACATAGCTCGTATCGATCGGTCCCCCTACCCGTCATTCCCCCTGCCAACGGCATCACCCACCCACCCATGAGGCATGAAGACTGGCGCATAAAAGGTCTGGCCAACCTGGCCACCACTTTTTTAATCCCTTCGAAAGGATCATATCTCTAGCTCAGAAAATAATGACTGTGATTAGGCAGGTAATCTTACCTGGTATTAAGACAATCTTCTCCGGAAGGTACGGAGTAAACGTCTCCCTGCTAAACTACTACTACTACCACCACCACCACTACTACTACTACTACTACTATAATAGCGATACCCCTCCCTCCCTCAACCCCCATATTGTCTCTCCCTTCTCAACCCCTTCGTCTCCCTTAAAAGTTAGTTATTCATAGATTAATGGGTTAAGGAGGATGTGGGGGAAGGATTGAAGACGGGCGGGGTGGGCGAGGTGTGGGGGCGTTAGACAGGAAGGCATCTGAATTTTTTACTAGTTTAGATGGAAACCATTCGGAAGGTTCAAAAACCACCATTTAAAAATGAGTCGACATCCCGAAATCACGATGTCCTTTCCTCATTCAGTGTAAACATTTTGTGCTTTCCGATCTGCTTCAGAAAGTATCATTACTGTATATTATGGTACTGTTGTCGTTCGTTTTCAGGATAATCAATGCTGCCATTGGCGTTGTTATTTAAATGTCTCTTTTGTTATGTGGTTGGAGCATGAAATCGCCTGTGTTTTACGAGGACTGTAAGCTTCGATTCTAAGACTCGTTTCTGTTAGGGAAATCTAGAAAAAAACGAATAAATGACTCCACATAATCCCAAAAGAGATGGATATTAATGTGCACTTATTCGAATTGCACCCCGGACTAATTTGATAAGAAATACTTTATATCCTTAACAGACGAATTTGTTGGGTACGTTTTGAGGGATTATTAGTAACACTTATGGGCTCTGGTTTTAAAGTTTTAATTGTTCACCCCTATTATTTCCTCTTTGTCGTCCCGAAAAAAATTTGATCTTTTCAAATATAATGCATAATACAAACCTTTTACTGCTGATCTTACCACAGACTTTCACCATTTTATTTTGGAATTGACATGAAAGAGATCTGAAATATCTGTGAGACAAATTATATACTAGAAACTGATGACGTGTAATTTAACAATTCCACTTTGTTCAAAATTTCGCCAAATCAAATGATTTTGCAGAAGGAGCATCACATTCAAAAGTAATTAATCAAAATCAAGGTTAGCTAGTGTTTGGTGGTGACAGGTTTCTTTTAAAAATAAAATTTTTCCAACAAGGTTTATTTCAGTATTTTATTTTATTACTGAAAGAAATGTTCTAGCATGCAAACGCACGGTACAATATGAGAAGCTTGTCAAGTTCTTCCAGTGTTCAAGTGATCCACTCACTGCATATTCTGACCATAACTATATATTCTTGTGCTGATGTTGGCGCTGTTGGCAGGTGTTGCATCATGATTTTAATTTTTATGTATCATAACTTTCACTAAACTTATTTTGAACACAAGAAGAATAGTGTTTAGAATATGCAGATTTAGACCTGTACATTTAATTTTAAAGAGAATTACTTGAATCGTTCGCAAATATACATTTGATCATTGTTGTAGTTTTATGTCGTGATACAAAAAATATTTCTATAGTGGTTGTTTTAAAGTAAAATTATTAAAACTTCCCATCCACAGAATATCATTTACAAAAAGTTACCCTAATAAACAAAGCTTAACTTACATGGCGTATATATATGACTTTTATATCCTGCATGTCAGAGTTTATAGTGCGCAATGTTTTGTGTTTTGGATGGTTGTAATATTCATTTTTATATGAACACATGTTGTCACTTACAAATTGAATCCTCACTATGCAGCTTTAGTTTTCAAATGTACATTATTGATGTCAACGGGTGGCTACAGTAGTTACATAAACCGGCTGTTCTTTGGTCGTATAAAGTTGCACATCGAGTCCATGATTCTCCGGTGTGTCTGTGTGCGTATGGAATACCTTAAGCGCTGAAAACGCTGTCCATGTAACGGGGCTGTCTACCTCATTCCATTTTTGATCTCTTACTTGCAGATGTAATTTTTTGCTCTCTTTGTTGTGAATCTTTTCTTAGAATACTGAAATGCAAAGGCCCAGAGAGTTCGGGTTAAGAGAACTGCTTTCCATTTGAGGTATTACATTCAAGGGCTTTGTTAGAGTAAACGTGGCTTTAGATCATACTTTCGTAATAATTCATTCCTCTCGTTTCTGTATCTTTCTAGTTCCGCCTGTTTCTTTGTTATACGTACTATTTCCTTTTTCCCTCTCTCGCGGCCAGAATGACGACTCTTGGACTTGGAAGTACGACCTCGCGTGACCCTGCATCTATTTAGTGGTATTCATGGGGAACTGAAGTATAGAGACGCAATGATTTTTTTATGCTCTCCTTTTTTGGGAGGGAGTTCAACAGCGTCGTTAGGATTACTTTAATTCAGTCTTAAGTAAAACTGTTCTTCAAACAGTAGAGTTTACATCTCTCTCTCTCTCTCTCTCTCTCTCTCTCTCCAGTCTCTCTCTCTCTCTTTTTCTCTCTCCCTCTTTTCCCTATTTTTACATGGCATTGCACCGCAGCAATCATCCACGCAAAGCCATCCGCTTACCCCTGCATGGTAGAACATTACTATTGATGTCTCTCTCTCTCTCTCTCTCTCTCTCTCTCTCTCTCTCTCTCTCTCTCTTATGTATGTATGTGTGCGCTCGTGGGTGCTCGTGCGCGCGCGGTCGTGTGTGATTCTTTATGCCTGTGATATTGTTTCTCATGTTGGTTATATCGATTCTCTCTCTCTCTCTCTCTCTCTCTCTCTCTCTCTCTCTCTCTCTCTCTCTCTCAGTAGCGTCAGATAGTTTGGGTATCGCAGTCACTTTTTTCTGTCTCTATGGCCTCTCATCCATCATCTCCAATATATACTGTAGAAGGTTCCAGCGTTCACGTTGAGAGCTGATGGAGAAAAGGGTGGGGGGAAGGAGCGAAGCGAGTCGGCAGTCGTTTAGTTTAAAATTTCATTGAATGATGAAAAGAAGTCATGCTTGCGCGGCGTTGTGATTGAAGCTCTCTGCAGTCTTACTATTAACCTTGGTATTTTTATTTGTGATTCCCCTTCACTTAACAAGGAAAACCAGCCAAAAGAATAGAAAAGCAGAGCGCAGATCTCTGTCCATTGTGGAGCAAAGCAGGGATATCACCAACAGAAGGTCAGGTTGCTTTAAATAGCTCTAACTGCTGGAGACCCCCACTGGCTTTTTACGTGATGAAGGTTGCAGGAAATCAAAGTAAATTTGTTTCTTCCAAGAGTATATAATTTTCACAATTTATTTTAAACTTACTGCTGGTTATTTAGTATAAAGGAATTATTTGTCCTTGACTTTTACTTGAAAACGAGAATTGAAGACCACCACCACTCTTCCTGCTTATCTCTCAAGTTTTCCCCGTCGTATTAATTCGTTAAGTATTTACGTTGTAGATGTCTGTAGTTAATGGACCGAGACGACCCGAAACTCTCAGCTCTTGCTTTCCTCCTGATGTTTGTTACGTCATCAGTGGCGTCATCCGGGAACGTTCTTTCGGTGGCTTAACCTTTCGTGTCATCAAGGCAACTGGCGCCTGGGGCTCACTGTAGGTGGCAGCACCTGTCGAAGGGTGATTTGTTTTTCTCTTCCCTCTTCTCTTGTAGATCTTGCATGACTCCCCCCTTAATTTTTTTTGCCCGTATTTTCTTACCTCAACCAACTACTACGATTACTGCTACTATTACTGCGGTAACTGTTGCCATGGTATATACTCTCTATTTATAATGGTAAAAATGTTGCAATTTTGTTGCCGCATGAAGAACACTTTTTTTCCTAAATTCTTGATAGATTTTGTCTCGACAATTCTGTCCTGATCATCGGCATTTAAAATTTCTCTTCAGTCGTAGATATTCGCTTAATTGTCCAAGTTGTGACTTACCCAACGTTTTTGAAGATTTGGCTTCTGTTGTCACGGATTGACGCGTGTATCGTTGCTTGATCATTTTTAATTATTTATCGCTTTTGACAGTTGGTACTTATTTTGCGAATTTCCTTATTTTTTTTATTCATCAAATTCATCGGCGCCTGTAATGGTGGACAGTTTAAAAATGAAAATAGTTTTTCACGATTGGGATGCATACTGTTTCTTTTCTGTCTCTTCGCCTCCATCCGTGTCAGTGTAGTGTCCCCACTTGATTAAGTGCAGTTCTATAGAACAGTTCTTCGTTAGGGAACGGAAAAGAAGTCCACCTTGTGCAACTTTGCCTTTTTCTTGCAGGACTTTAGTGACCCTGAGCTTCTCAAGTTTGGTGTGTGAGGGTACGATTTCGTTTTTAATCCCTTTCGGTCAACTGCAGTATACATTTTGACAGTCATGTTACCTTTATAAGAGTGATTAACAGTTACAGCTGTTTTATTTTCGTCTTTTTAAATATATGGCTTTCATTATTGTTTGCATGGGTGGTTGCATTTTTTTTTATGTTCATCTTACATCATTAATTGTAAAAATTTAAGTATAATTTCACAGTTTTTTCATAGGCTATTGACACTAAACGACACGAATTATGTTTACGCAAGTAATTTTGAAAACATGGGTTTATCTTGAAGGTTTCACATGTATGAGTGCCATCTAAATTTATTAGATATTTGTCGGTAGTATCTACCAATAATTCCACGAAATGTCTTTTCATTTTGTTTAATGCCATTGTATATCATAAAAATTTTGGACACTTTTCAGTCATAGTCGCTATGACATATTTGTGATACTGCAGACACACATACATATATATGTATATATTTATATTTTTTCTAGTCTAGGCCCAGATTAAACCTCGAAAATAGAGCAGAAACCAAGAAATGCGGACAGACCACGAAAAGAGCGATAGAACAGCATCTTAATGGAAGAAGATTTTATGTCCAAGAAAAAAAGAAAAAGGAGAAGAAGAGAGAAGTCCAATATCAGAATTGTTTTTATTTACCTTTGTTCTGTTTCCCCCTCCGGAGAAATGGCTGAAGGGAGTAACACAATAATTGTTACTACAGCATTCTTCCTCTCAGCCCCTGAATCACGGATGAACCACTTGTGTCTAAAGCTATTTATCAGCAGTCTCTCCTCATTTTCAGACTTTCGTGCGGAGAGGATATTACTTTTCTGTCATGCTAACACTTTTATCACTTATTAACTTGACTTTATCGGTTTACTTTCCGCTTTCTTTTCAAGTCTTGAATTATTTTACAGCCGATCTGGTCTCATTCTGTCTGCTATACCAAACCTGCTCCAGACTCATTTTTTATACCTACCGATTTTTACAGTCATGTCTTTCCGTATCTCGAGAGTCCGTCTTTAGACTTCGACATTTCCTTCCTTCTTGTTGACTACAGAAACTTTGCATCCCAACTTTTTCCACGTTATCTTAAATTCATATTAAAATGTTACAATTCTCTTAAGTTAAGAAAGGTTATCTCAGCAGTCCCGTAACCCAGATCTTATATTCCGCATTATTGTCTATTTTGAAGAGCTCTTGCCACTTTTCTGTGCTAAACTTAAAGTAAGATTCTCCCTTTTACCCGTTTTCTCATCAACCGTAGTTTTGTCTACTTCATATCAATACGAGTTCATCCATCTGTAATGTATGTTACAAATTGAAAATGAATGAAAATCATTCTTTTTCAAGTTCTCGTCAAACAAATGCTTTTAGATTCTCTCATCAGTCTCTTAAGCTATTTTTAGTAACAGTTGGGAAATCTGTATCATAAACAGTGATTGGCCATCTTATTGTCTGTATATGGACCCTTTCGGTATCAGACGAACATCTCCAGCACCCCATGTTCATTCCATGAGTTAACTAATCATAGCCTTAAAAGCGTTCATTAACCATTGGGAGCATAACACACAAGATCTCCTGTAAGATCATTTATTTGCAATTTGCACCTTCACTGAAAAAAAAACTTATTTTTTAAGGCTTACCTTACTGGTTGGGGATTTTGAAGCTTAAAAACAGTTTATGACAGGTAAGACAAACACACAAACGCGCGCGAGCGCACACACACTCATTATATATATATATATATATATATATATATATATATATATATATATATATATATATATATATATATATATATATATATATATATATATATATATATATATATAAACCTTTTTCAATCTTCTCAATTTTCTACATTTGCGTAAAGTCGTTGTGTACAATATACAGTCTATTATATAGATGTTTGTTCAGTAAAAATAAATTTAAGAGGAAACATACCATAGCTATGCTCAGTTACATGTTAGAAACGGAAATCGCTGCTGGAATTTTGACAATAAGTAATGTTGCTTTGAAAAATGCAACCTTGATTTTCATGGCCTCAAGAAACCTTTGATGGAAACAATGAAAACAGCTCAGCTACGCGCACGCTTTAGAGAGGAATTAAATGGAAAATGAACCTTCGTTCAAACTTTGATGCCAAACACGTGCATCACCTCTTAATGACCATCGCCAGCAGGGAATAAATATTACCCCAACTTTAACCATTGGAGTGATAATAACACTTTTAAGAGGCTCAAGTCGTGCATAAACCATCTGCATATAGCATCAGCACTTGGGAGGATAATAAATTGAAAGTATATCTGATCTTCCTTGGTATAATGAAAACAGTATAGCCCACATTTAAAGGAAAAGCTCAGTGCCTTTCTTAAATCATGTTAACAATTGGCACAGTACACATAGTTGAAAGTGAAGAGTCTGTAAATGAGTATTTTCCTGCTTCAAATAATGAACACTAAGCTACATTCATTAAAATGTACAGACACGATCTTGACTCGAAAACAGAAACACAGGCTTGATGCAGTAAAACGCACAGAATAATCTTATCGTGGCTAAATCACTAAATATGATGCATTGCTCCACAGGTAAACAATATATAATTTTCTTGAGCAACCTTTTAATTATTTGGTTCATCCTAATTTGAGTTTTAAAAATTCGCTTTTTGATATTTCCATGCCAGGCACACAGAAACACCGTATCACACTTCCTAATTAACCAGTTAACTCTACTTGCATTAAGGATTACTTCATTAAAAGGGTCGTGGTAGCTCAATTGGTTTTGCCTGGACATTGCAGTGTGATGGTCCCGGATTCAAGGCCCACTCATGCATGATAGATTTCACTGGCACCTCGACCTTATCGGCCCTGTGAGGTTGGGATAGGAGTTTCTGGAGATCATATAGATCTACCTGCTGAGTCAACAGCAACCGATTCCTGGTTCTAGCTCTGTTGGAGAGAGGGCGTGGCTGTCATATTTGTATGTGGACATTGTGATATAGTGTAGTGGCCTTATTCTTACCTTCTTCATTCGATGATATGGACCCATTAGCACAGTTCCAAAGCACTTGGCGACTAGCCTTGTTCTTTAGCGTTGTTAGGCAGGTGGGGCAGCGTTCCCTGCTCAGCACTTGTTATAAATGAGGACCTTGAATGATCAGCATGAAAAGAATAAATGCTTATGCGTAGATGGCCGACCTGCTTGGAAAATATAAATATCTGCTTTGAACGAGGCGCTTATTGCTGCTGCATGGATGGGGAACATACATTTCTATTTTTCTTTCCTTCAGCAGGAGACTCTCCAGGTGGTGATGCTTTGACTTTTGCACCGAGGGCAACTTCCAGGCCATGTAAGATTTTGAGGTGTCAGGCTATAAAAACTAAGTCACATTAGCAAAGATCCACATTGTAGAACCCATATATTTCATTCGGTGTAGAATCCATATCATATTTCATTCTGTTGTATAATACAGTACTGTAAACCTTCTTGCCCTTCCTGATCATTATCCAGACACATAATCAGACTGCCACGGTGTTCCTCGTTTTCTGTCCAGCGGTGCGAAGAGTGAAATTATTCATCCAAGTCCTGCGTCACTCATACATGTAATGCATCTCTCCAAGTACAATTTTGTTTCGTTTGCTTATCAAAATTTTTACGTTTGCTTCCTCCAAAACATAATTTTCTCTTAAAAGTTCCATGATGTTTTACTTTTCTCCTAATGCCTATTAAATCCACTATTTATTACTTGTATTAAACATAATTTCTTTTATATGTTGTATATATATCTCGTAAGTGCTTTTCAGACAGTAGTTTTCTCCCCAGCAACCCACCCGTTTAACTATAACTGTACTCTTGTTTATTTCTTATTTATTTATCCATAATAGTAAAAAATACTCCCTGTTGCCTAGGAGACACCATCCTTTAGCCTTTCAGCCATCCCATGACCTCTGACCTCATCTATATATTTAATGTTATCCTTCTATATCCAACCTCGATCATCGCGCTCATCTCAATGGCGGTCATGACTGTGTTCTCAACACTTCTTTCCCAATTGAAGTTAGGTTTTCACTTCAGTTCTACTGTATGGTGTGATGAAAACGTGTGCCCAAGCCGTCCTCCGTTTAATATTGCATCCCTTAACACATTCTCCCATCCAATTTCATTTTACTGTGCATTAACACACGCTTTAATAACCTGTTATTTCTTGTCATCTCCTCATTTCATATATACAGTCATGGACTTTCTGATAACAGCAAGATTTCTCTTCCGAAGCCCAAATCCATAAGATACGTGGAGTTTGCCCCAAAAGATCCAGACTAGCCAACTCTTGCTATCTCTTACTTTATCACCTATGAACTTTAGCTTCGAATTCGGATCACTCAGCTTATCGGTCATTCTGACTCTCCTAAACTACTAAGGCAAAGATATGCTTTCGCCCAGAATTGGTTTTTTCGTCTTTACTCACTTCCATGCTGCTTTCGTTTTCATTCTTATAGTCCATGAACATACCTGTAATTTTTCATTTGTATACACAGCATTTTTGACAACACAAAAGCTTTCCATTCTGTCATCTTGCATCTATCGGCCACATGAAGCACAATACAAATTTCATTGGTTGTCCTTCCTGTGCTCGTTTTTGTTTCACCAAGTGCATAGGCAGCTGGCATTCTTTTTGTAACTACATGCAGAGATACATCTCTTTCTGTTTATACACACGCACACATATTATATATATATATATATATATATATATATATATATATATATATATATATATATATATATATATATATATATATATATAATATATGTATAACAATCTCAGGTGTATATATATATATATATATATATATATATATATATATATATATATATATATATATATATATATATATATATATATATATATATATATATATATATATATATATATATATATATATATATATATATATATATATATATATATATATATATATATATATATATATATGTACTGACTGTCCCTTTTATCCAGAAATTGCTGTACCAACTATCCCTTTTATTCAGAAATTACTGTACTAACTGTCCCTTTTATCCAAATATTACTGTACGGATTGCCCCACTTATCCAGATATTACTGTGGTGACTGTCCAATTTATTCAGGAATTACTGTGGTGACTGTCCGTTTTATCATGACTGTGCTGACTGTCCCATTTATCCAGTTATTACTGAGTTGACTCTCCCATTTATCCAGGGATTACTGTGGTTACTGTCCCTTTTATCCAGGTATTGCTATACTGACTTTCGCATTTATCCAAATATTACTATACTGACTGTCCCTTGTATTCAGGTATTACTGTGATGACTGTCCCATTCATCCATTTATTACTGTACTAACAGTCCCATTCATCCAGGGATTACTGTTCTGAGGTATTGGTGTGGTGACTGTCCCTTTTATCCAGATATTACTGTGGTGACTGTTCCTTTTATCCAGATATTACTGTGGTGACTGTCCCTTTTATCCAGTTATTACTGTAGTGACTGTCCCATTTATCCAAATACTACCATAGTGTCGGTCCCTTTTATCCAGATATTACTGTGCTGACTGTCCCATTTATCCAGGTATTACTGTCTGCCTGTCCTTTTATCTAGACATTACAGTGGTGACTGTCCCTTTTATCCAGGTATTACTGTGGTGACTGTCCATTTAATGCAGATATTACTGTGGTGAATGTCCCATTTGTCCAGGTATTACTGTGCTGACTGTCCTTTTTATCCAGGTGGCATTACTGTAGAGGCTGTCCCATTTATCCAGGGATTACTGTACTGTGTCCCTTTTTTCAAGTATTACTGTGCTGACTGTCCCTTTTATCCAGGGATTACTCTGGTGGCTATCCCATTTATCCAGGTATTACTGTGCTGACTGTCCCTTTTATCCAGTGGTATTACTTTGGTGACTGTCCCATTTATCCAGGTGGTGACTGTCCATTTTATGCAGATATTACTGTGGTGACTGTCCCATTTATCCAGGCATTACTGTCTGCCTGTCTCTTTTATCCAGGTATTACTATGCTGACTGTCCCTTTTATCCGGGTACTACTGTGCTGACTGCCCCTTTTATCCAGGTATTACTGTGGTGAGTGTCCATTTAACGCAGATATTACTGTGGTGACTGTCCCATTTATCCAGGCATTACTGTCTGCCTGTCCCTTTTATCCAGGTATTACTGTGCTGACTGTCCCTTTTATCCAGGTATTACTGTGGTGACTGTCCATTTATCCAGATATTACTGTGGTGAATGTCCCATTTATCCAGGTATTACTGTGGTGGCTGTCTCATTTATCCAGGTATTACTTTGCTGACCATCCTTTTTATCCAGGTGGTGTTACTGTGGTGGCTGTTCCATTTATCCAGGTATTACTGTGGTGACTGTCCATTTTATCCAGGTATTACTGTGGTGAATGTCCCATTTATCCAGGTATTACTGTGGTGGCTGTCTCATTTATCCAGGTATTACTGTGCTGACTGTCCTTTTTATCCAGGTGGTATTACTGTGGTGGCTGTCCCATTTATCCAGGTATTACTCTACTGTCTGTCCCTTTTTCTAAGTATTACTGTGCTGACTGTCCTTTTTATCCATCTATTACTGTGGTGACTGTCTAAACCTTGATACAGCATTATTAATCGCAGGAAAGAAAAAAAGTTTTCAATTATATATTTCTATGGTGTCGAGTACATCAAATGAAGTCTGATAAACCCGTAGAGTTTATTTACACATGAAATAAGGTATGATAAACCCCGTAGAGTTTATATACACATGAAAAAATGCATGATAAACCCGTAGAGTTTATTTACCACATAAGTTACAAAGGGAAGGGGGATGGGGGAAGGGGGCACGGGTTTGAAACCTACCCTATTATAGTTGGGTCAAATGATGACCAAGTGCCAAATTTTGTCTAGATCCGTTAAGCAGTTCGGATTTCTATAGTGCACAAAGTTACAAACATACAAACATTCACTTTATATATATAACATATATGTGTACTGTATATATATATATATATATATATATATATATATATATATATATATATATATATATGTGTGTGTGTGTGTGTGTGTGTGTGTGTGTGTGTGTGTGTGTGTGTGTGTTTATTATCACAATGCTCATGATATTTACTTCACTAGTTAAAGGCACCTGATCTGCGGCTGAGCAAGTTGCAATAATTCAATCACATTCTGATGAAACCTAAATCCCTTGTGCTTCTATTGGCTTAATTTGTGTTTGGTGTTTGGTACTCAAGAGATGGTTGGCTAAGCGTAGCGTGTTAGAGACATGAAAGCAAGAGTTTCAACCCAAAGTACTTGCCTAGAAGTGGAAAGTAACCTCTTCTGAAAGCATTATTATTGTACCAAGATACAGGAGTCCATAATTACTTGTGATTTCTTTATTCTTATTAAAGTGTGCCTCGTTAATTTAATGTACTAAGCTTCCTTTCATGTACCATCGGGAGTGAGGAAATAGCGAGGTATTGATGTCGTGCAGAAATTATAGCTTTTGCGTGTTGATGTTGCAAAATTAGGGGTCCAGCCCTTGAAATAACCTCCCCCTTTTCCTTCCGGTCAGGTGGGACTTGGCGCTCATTGAAAAGTTAGGTTATTGAAGGTTGGTTAGGATGCATCCCTGTAAATGTGCTGTCCATAGTAATAGACACAGTTATTAAAAGCAGATGCGGTCTCGTATTCATCATTCCGTAAAAGGCACATATGACTCTGTCTACGTACGGCACATAAAATAAGGCGCCATTATGTAAATAAGCACCAATTATAATTGATGCATTATTTGCTACTCAGACGATTGCATTAACAAATAATGTTCGCTAATACTGTATGTGTTGAAGAGTATTTAACATTATTTTTTTATTGGCGTTTGAAAGCCAAATTAGATACTATAAATGTTTCTTGTGGTTCATGAACGTTTTGTATTACTAATAAGGTAAGAAAAAATGGATGAAAATTACTGCTTAAGTGAATTTCAGTCTAAGGTGTTAACCTACGACTATTTTATGAAGACATTCATTTGCGAGAAAAGTGCAGGAGAATAAAAGGTGTAAACTGACGAAATAAGGAGTAATAAAGATAACCGTAGTAATTATGGGCCATTGGTAAAAATATACCCTGGAACCAGTTTTTATAATGGGTGTGGGTATCAAAAAACATACCAAAGAAAATGAAATGTCTGAACGCCAAATGCTTCATTCATCCTTTTCCTTTTCGTATGAATGTCTATAAATGTTTTTATTGTAATTTCAGATATATATTTGCTCTGTAATCTTCTTAGAACATTTTCTGCCTTTTTGAGAGGGATGTCTGTTCGCTCTTGTGGACGTGTAATAGTCACCAAAGCTACTCAGTTGAAAGGCGGTCAATTGATACTTAAAATAGATACGACGAAGGATATGTAATTTAAGACAGATATAACGAAGGATATGTAATGTTGATTTCAATGGGGTATCCGTCGTTGTTGTTTTCATGAGTTTTTTCAACATTGTGACCATGGTAACAATTATATCGTAAATACAGTCATGAACACTATTATTAATTATTAGTAATAAAGTGTTCAATATAACTTATGATATTGCGTTCTAATGGCACGCATGCAACATATTTTCTCCTTATGTATCAGATGATAGAAATGATGACGATAATGATGATACGAGGCTTAGTAGAAGGCCGGAAGACAAATGCACCGGTTTTAAAGTGGAGCAGTGGAAAGGCAACTCGCTCATGCTTACTTCTCTGTTGTGGAACGATGCGCTCTAAGCACTGAAGTGTTCGCTTATTTGCTTATCATTTCAAGGATATACTGGTTCTGTTATATTGGAAATGATCCGAAGAGTCGTAACAGCCATGATAAATAGCCATGATAAGTATACACACATACACACTAAATTATGTATATTGCGTAACTATGTATGTATGTATCTAGTTAGTGTGAGTATGTTTATGTAATTAGAATTCAGTGACTTTAAAAACAACGGCAGTATATAAGAAAGGAAGCTCATGTAAGTATATTTTTGTTATGTGGGCTTTAATAGTAGTATTATGTACGTATTTAGTTCGTAGATCATATGAGAATTGAGATTTTCTTGTATAAATGTGTTTGCAAAGAGAACTGATTGGTTTACGTCTCCGAAGGAAAATATTAAAAAGCACACTCTGGGAAAAAGATAAGGAATAAGGTAACCTAGATATATTGTTACAGAGTGGACGGAAGAGCAAGTTAATGGGTAAAGGAAGTGGCTGGGTATATCTGATCATTGTTTGGTTGAAGCAGAGCCTAAGATGGAAATAAGTTCAAGTTGGAGAGGAAGGAGGGAGGGGGGGGGATCGTGACTGCGATGAAAACACATAACAATGGCCTATGAAGTGTTTACAAATTCAATTTCCAGGTTGGTGTCATAGGATAGGAAGAAACTTTTGAAAAACAGTTAATATTGGGATGAAGGGAAGGTCATTTACAAGATGAGTAGTAGATGGATGAGGTAGTCAAGAGGAAAGAGAATAAGAAGGCAAGTCAAAAAAGATGAGAGAAGGTTATAAGCATTTTAGGGAGAATTATATATATATATATATATATATATATATATATATATATATACATACATACAATATATATGTATATATATGTGTGTGTGTGTTTCATACACTTTAAACACACACACATATGTATGTATGTGCGTCTGTGTGTGAAAGTTTATACACTTCTATCTATACAGTGTGAGAAGGGAAAGTAAATAAGAGCCCAGAAAATATTTTGTCTGTATCCCAAACGGGCATCTCTGTTCTTCCTTTTTTCCTCTGCACCTTTCCTAGGATACAACTGTAGCTTGTCAGGGAGATTTGAGTCTTTGCCGTCGGGTTTCAGTAACTTATCAAGGAGGATTAGAGTATAAATATATAATGTTGTAGCTCTTTATTTTAGCATCAGAAAATTTTAGGAAGAACCTCTTAATCCGCCGTGCCTTTGCGTCACTCTGGTTTTTATGACGTGGAATCCATCAGATTCTGTGCTAGGACAAGAATACAAACTTTATTCTCTAGAATATATAAGAAGCGAAAGCATCTTGAGATTGACTAGCAAGTGATTCACATTAGCATAAAGTTGAAGTAAAAAATTAAGAAAAAATAATTGAAGGAAAAGGTGAATGTAGTCTAAACATTTTTTGATCAAGAAGCAAATTTCCTAATTACTGATACAACATCCTAAAACGCTCATATAAAAAAGAGGAAATTTTTGCATCTTGTATGTTAAACCAAGAAAGAGCCTGTGGGTGGCCTAGACAAAAAATAAGTGGAAAATCTATTTGTAAGGGTATAGAGAAACCGAGTACAAACAACAGTGAGACACAGCTGAGGATTTCTAGGTTGGAGAGGAAGAGCTATTTTTTTTTTATTTTCTTTTAATTGGTGCTCACTCGTGTATTTAAGAAGCTGGGTGGCCTGGTTATAGCATTAGAACACAGGGGAAGGGTTAGCCGTAAGAAACATGTGTGGCATATTTTGCATCCATTTTCTTTACTTGAAATCAAAATGTAAGAAGAGATATTTTTATAATTCAAGAATGTTGTTGTGTTATACCAGGAAAATACTGTGGGGATCGTACAAGGAAAATGTAATTTAGGTAATAGTATAAGATGACCCAGATGATTACAGTGTCAAATAACATTAGCAGACATTTTAGTAAGAGTATTTGACACTTTTTATTATCGGCGTTTGAAATCCAAATTAGATAATATAAATGTTTCCCGTGGTTCAGGAATGTTTTGTGTTACTAATAAAATAAGAGAAAAAAAATAGTTGAAAAGTACTGCCTAAGTGAATTTCAGTCTAAAGTGTTAATCTAGTTTATGAAGACGATTGATGTATGCAACCATTTCGGCAGTTGCGTTGGCGTGTAGCCTGCAGTTGAGCGTATGACATTTTGCATGAAGCTCCCGTATATGAAATGTTTCTGTTGATTTTTGGTTGTTTTGTTTTATAAAATAGTGTATATATATGTAATTGTATGTATACATATATATATATATATATATATATATATATATATATATATATATATATATATGTATGTATATGTATATATACATAATATATATATATATATATATATATATATATATATATATATATATATATATATATATATATATATATATATATATATATATAAATGCAGTAAACATTCACTTTTTCATGTAATATTTTCTTAGAATGCGTCACGGACTCATGTACATCCATTTGCTTTAAGGGTAAATTTCTGAACTAGGAATATTAAAGCATTAGGTTTCTAATGATGAATAAATTTAGAAACTTCTGAGAAATTCATTGTGTATGAAATTTTGTTGAAGAACGTATATCAATGTTTGCTGTCACGTCGAGATTTCATGCAGGTGTTTCATTACTACAGCTATATCTTATGTTGGGGTTAAAGATGAGATATCAGATAATTAACTTTCAAGTGATAATTTTCCGGTGACACTTATGATTCTAGAAGGCTTATTCATTCCTACATAAATATTTAGTTTGAAATATTTTAGGCATTTTCTGAGAATACAGTAATGGAGAATAGAATAGATTTCAGATTTCTAACTTCCGCACATTTTCTGATGCACATAATTTTATACTTTAGATATGCAGTAACATTTTTCATCTTCCTGGATAATCATGCAAGATAGACAGTTGCGTTGTTCCTGATGCAGACACGAAAAGTATTATGTAAATGAGTATTGGATAAGACCGTATTTATCAGGAGATCGGATATGGGGTCGTGATGCATTCACAGTCTCTGCAGTGCAGAACTGAGACCAAGAATGGCAACAACTATAAATGAATTGATTTATCACGCTATTACTTTGGCACGTTTAGCCTATATAATATTGATGATGAGAATTTTACAGTGGCAGCAGACGTGTTATTTAATCAAGTTCTTTAACAAACATTATTATTAATTTATTTTCCAAAACTTGGCTTATCAGTATAATTATGATAGACTTCACTTTAGTAAGTTGTCACTTTTGTCTTCTACGATTCCAGTAAATGCACACGACAGTTACTACTTATTTATTCAGAACTTAGGAACAGGGGTGACATTTTCGCCGTCATTCAGACGTCTGTGCTCGAGCCTCCTCCCACTGTAATACAGTGCAATGGTGGCACAACTGCGGAAAAGTCACAGTGAAAAGCAAAAGACTTGGCGATATCGGTAAAAGTGATATTATGTGACGAGGGTTGAATCTTCCTTTTTTCCTAAGGGTATGTAGGACAATGGTGACACTTAAGATAACAAATCTTGTTTATATTGTAGCAGGGACTACAGGTCTATATTGGACAAACTCTCATTGTTCTTGCAACCGTTTTTATTTTCCTGGCAGGGTAGTCCTTTGGAAGCGCTGCCCCTTTGTCGGGGTTCATATTAACCTAGTGTTGCTCTTATTGGACAGGTGAGATCATTTGGATGTAAATGCCTGCATCAGCTCAGCCTAAATGGCCAGCACCCCCGGCATCAGGTGACAACTAGAACTAGGGAATAAACAGATTCCAATAATACTTTCGTCCGGGGATCCATTGTTTAAATACATTTGTGGGGAGAAGACGTGCAAAAGTGTCTCTGTTTATCATGAAAAGAAGATAACGTGGTACACTAACTACCTATGCACCCCAAAGGTATCCCCGAAGTGATAACAGTTTGCGACGACGCGACGTAAGGAAAGGGCTGTGGGATAAGAAGAGCTTTGGAATTTAACAACCGACAAATGTAGATTTATCACCTTTTGCCCAAGACTAACCATTGCTGTCTGTGTCCGAGTTTCACAGGGGACCTTGACAAAAACATTTGACAAATGATTAAAAAAATCTATGAATATTTTATAATAAATTAGTTTCTTTTTTATCATTACGGCAAACGGATTGCAGATAAGACTAGAAGAGTCTACAAATTGTTCCATGTGCTAAAAGGAATCTGCTCTCTCCCTCTCTCTCTCTCTCTCTCTCTCTCTCTCTCTCTCTCTCTCTCTCTCTCTCTCTCTCTCTCTCTCTCTATATATATATATATATATATATATATATATATATATATATATATATATATATATATATATATATATATATATATATATATATATATATATATATATTACACATAGTACACACACACGTACACAACACGCATTCACACACTATATATATATATATATATATATATATATATATATATATATATATATACACAGTATATATACAGTATAGTGAGTTTGTGTGCGTGTGCGCTGCATGTTATATTTACATATATTTGATACCAGCAATGACCTCATAAATTCTAGATATGCGTGTTATCTGCCCACAGGATACATTTGTCACTGTGAAGCCTTGAAACCAAGTGAATATCAGTTGAAGAAACCTCAGCTACCAGTGTGGGAAGTCGTCCCCTAGCATTATGGGTTTGGGTTAAAGTAAGCTGGAACACGGATTTTAGTCTGCCTCGCCACAATCCAGTGTACTGGAGTTCGATTTTCCTCATTGGAAGTTGGAAATTCGTCATTTGATCATCATTTGGAATTCAAAGCATGTCTATTAATCGAGAAGTTGAGAACCTAAGAGGTCACTGCTGCTACTGAAAATGCATACGGTATATGTCTGGTAAAATTGATGAGTAATGCCACCTTATATATATATATATATATATATATATATATATATATAATATATATATATATATATATATATATATATAATATATATATATATATATATATATATATATATATATATATATATATGTATGTATATATACATATAAATTATATTTGCATGTAAGCTAGAACCAGTAGCTGAGAGTTTATTTCAGAATAGTTACGGCAAAGAAAATGTACATTTCTTGGTTAGTGATAAATTTTGAAATAACCATTAGCTTACAGGAAACCATGTAGCGATATCTGGATATATATATATATATATATATATATATATATATATATATATATATATATATATATATATATATATATACTATATATACTGTGTATACTGTATATATATATATATATATATATATATATATATATATATATATATATATATATGTATATATGTATATATATATATATATATATATATATATATATATATATATATATATATATATATATATATATATATATATAGATATAGATAGGTATTGATATTTATATATAGATAGATAGATAGATATATATATAATATATACTGTATATATATATATATATATATATACTACATATATATATATATATATATATATATATATATATATTATATATATACTGTATATACATATATACAGTAGGCTATATATATAGATATGCTTATATGTCACTAAATAGCACGTGACAGTATATTGTACCTCGAAAATAGGTTGAAAGAACACGAAAGCCCTTGGTACTCCTTTTATTTTTCCTGTGGCCTTGCCTAAATTATATATACATATATATATATATATATATATATATATATATATAGTTATATAATAAATATATATATATGTATATATGTATGTATATATGTATATGAAGTATTTGGTCTACTAATACGCATGCGTGGATGGTGATGAAATATTTCTTGATCTCCAGAGTTGCGCCCGTAACTAGGTTTTTTTTTTGTTGGTTAAATACTTAGATATGATGATGGTATTACCACAGAGTACTTAAGAATTTGTATTTTATTAGCAGAGTATGATTAAGATACGCTTGGCTTAAGATGAATACCGAAAAGAATGTGGTAATTTCGATGCGAGTAGTTTTTTAATGAGGGGGTAACCCTGTCACAGAAAGATTTGGTCTGTTACTAATTTTTTCCGTGGCGAGAATTGTAAGGGCTGACTGGTGTGATGGTAGAGGTTATATTTTGAATTACATTGCTTTATGGCTGAATGAAAGTAATTCTAATACAGTCAAACACTTTTTAATTTTTTGGATGTACTAGACTGATTATAGGGTTTGCAGTGGGAGGAGTTTAATGAGTGATATATGTATATCAACGATGCCTTTCACGTAGCAGTGGAAGAGAAGCTGGATCATAAATTATGGTCAAAATTCACATAAATTCTGTTCAAAAATTGATGTTATTGGAGAATTGGATTAATTGTTGTAGGTTAACCATACATCTGACAGCGCCTGGAATAAAAGGTGGAGTGTCAGGTGAAAAATGAGAATTAACCCACATAGCACTGAAGTAAAAGTTGACATAAAAACGAAAATTTTATTTGTTTTGTCTGTGTTTGTATGTCTGTCACGGGGTAGGGGTTTGGTTTTGAGTTATAAATCTTTCTGGAGCCACATAGAGGCCGGGTGCAAAATTTTGTCTGGGTCTGTCAAGCGGTTCGGATATCTATAGTGGACAAACAAATATACAAACATTCACTTATATATATATATATATATATATATATATATATATATATATATATATATACATATATATATATATATATATATATATATATATATATATATATATATATATATATATATATATATATATATATATATATATATATATATATATATATATAATGTATATGTGTGTGTTTGTTGGAGGGCACAGAAAACGGGGTTTGAGACATCGTGTGAAATGTATTTCAGTGCAACATCGTTTTCGGAGCGAATATGAAATACGGCCTAATGGTAGTATGTTTTATGCGAGTACTATGGCATTTTCAGGAAAATTTGTTCCTTTATTGACTCGCATTTAAGGTCCGTGATTTAAGAGCGAGTTTTATTTTATCACCAGAGGGGATTTCAGGGATGATGGAATACAATGTAAAGAGGATGCGTTAGTTATTAGTGGGGGCTTCAGGTAAAAGAGTGCTGTCAAAGGAAAATGGCGTATGGGATCAGAGAACATGATTTAAATGGGGGGAACTTAGGCTTTATTTGTGATCTCAAGAAATGGTTTGTATCTAGAGAATGTTGGCACAGCAGACCCCTTTTTATAGGCGAGTGGTATTTCGTATGTAACTAATTTTCTTATTGTTGATTTTGTACGGAATGGTGGTTACCTTGTAGTGAATGGTGAGATGGTGGCGGAAGTGAAAATGGAAGTGGTAGCTTTCATTTGAAAGTGCAGCGATTTCATTTAAAAGTGCAGCGATATGAAATGCAATGGGGTGAAAGAATTAATTGCTAGACTTCGTGAATGGGCGAGGGGATAAAGTATTGTAAATAGAAGAAGAGGGATTTTAATATTTCATTTGTAATTGTAGTCCAGTTCGAGATGTTTAAACTGAAATGGGCTGTGAAGGCTATGACCCAAGAAATGAGGAAGTAACCTTAATCCTTAGGTGACATGAACACTATTAACTATTATGCTTAGTAATAAGAAGAACTGCAATACAACCCTTTATTCACATCATTTAATTTTGAGGAAGGGTATCTCTTTCTTATATATATATATATATATATATATATATATATATATATATATATATATATATATATATATATATATATATATATATATATATATATATATATTTATATATGACAAACACAAATACAAGCAATTGCTTATATGTTTAAATGTGCATGTTGTTAGTGTATGAATGAGATACACGTACATTCACACAAATGTTTTTGTACGTACAGTACATTTCAGTTTGTTCGTGTAAGACCATGTATTAAACTGGCTTCAGCACATTAAAGAAGATGAACGCACGCATTTCGATAAGTTTTTTAGTGATTTGACTTAATTTTCCAACTTTCTTTGTCGTTCAGTAAAGAGAAGCAGAGAAAAGTACATAAGATATTGCGTAATGATTTAAAAATTACACGCACACATTACATTGTTTACACATGCACATATATAATATAGGATAATAGATTAAAATATGTAATACAAAGTATATCTGGAGTGCGTCAGAAAGAAAATGACAGCTTTCGTTTAGTCTGCACGACTGATAGGCAGAGATGATGATGATGATGATGATGAGGAGGAGGAGGAGGAGGAGAGAGAGAGAGGTGGTGGCAAAATAGAGAGAGATAGAGAGAGGCAGTGGCGAGATAGAGAGAGAAAGAAAAAGAGAGAGAGAGAGATTGTGTAAGTGAGGGGTCGAGTTGGTCATTTTATGAGTCGAACAGCTTTAGTGTGTCCCGCTCCCCGCCTGGCTATTGGGGGTAATTGGAAAAATAGGGGGAACGGGGGTAGTAGATGTCAGGGACAGGATTGTTAGAGTCTTTGGAGAGCTAGCTCTCTCTCTCTCTCTCTCTCTCTCTCTCTCTCTCTCTCTCTCTACATACGTGTGTGTGTGTGTGTGTGTGTGTGTGTGTGTGTGTGTGTGTGTGTGTGTGTGTGTGTGTGTGTATATATATATATATATATATATATATATATATATATATATATATATATATATATATATACACACACACACACACACACACACACACTTACATTTTGCATTTGTACCATCTTTGTTCATCTTCCTGTGGAATATTCTCTGGTGTGGTTTTGTCAGCGATATTAGAAAATATTTAAAATTTTCTTTTTTACTCCCTAAAATCTTCCATGCCACGTTCTCAGCCTGGTATTAATCGATGTGATTTTTTATTTCCTTTTGTTTTTCATCGTAATGTGGGAATTCTTGAAATGTTTTCTTATACAGATTATTTTTTACTGTTTTATGGTTTAAGTCATTTGCATGTGAATATACATAACTTCTTACGTTTTTCAGATTCTTTGTCATAACCTTAGTTACTGATCTCATAATTACCTTGCAGTAATACCATAGAACAAACACCATAACACGTAACTTTTAAAACTTTGGCGTCACGAGGAGCATGGATTTTTGAACTCTCTCTCTCTCTCTCTCTCTCTCTCTCTCTCTCTCTCTCTCTCTCTCTCTCTCTCTCTCTGTGTGTGTGTGTTAGTGACGCTCCAGAGTTCCAGGAACATTTAGGCTGTGCGTTGTTTAGTGCACTAGTGAAGTGTGTACGCTTATTTTCAAAGTGATTTGTAAGGGGTATTTGGTAAAATGCCTAGTGTTGCGTGCAATGCCTGACTTGATTTATGAAATTTTGTCCTGAAAGTTTTTTGAAAGTTTGATTGCCGGATTAAGTTCTTTATTTGGAGGGAAGGATGATTTGCATTAAACTGCCGGGAGGAGCTACAGAATGAAATTAATATTTTCCAGCATTTTCTCTCAAGATGTTAGTTTTTCAATTGAATGCTTTTCTATTATATAATTGATTTAGGGTTTATGAGGGGATATACGTTGGAAATGTAAGTAATTAAATGCCGTTTATGTGTAATTGTGTATTGGATGTATGTATACAGCAATAGTAAATATTCTGTTTAAAGTATAAGATATTAGTGTGTAATTACTGCCACAAAATCTTAAAATCTTGAATGTATCAATGTGGCCTTTCTAATTTATAAAATGTTTGTTTCAGTTTAGTTTGTTCAACTGTTTCACATCTGTAGGATGTTTTATTACTTAGTCATATGAAGTTGTTAGTCTAGCTTTTTGCATATTTCCTGGAGGCACTGGAATTTGTTCGTCAGCGCTCGGTGAGATAGCAGCTGGATGCATCTGGAAACACGCATTTTGCTTATTAGTTGGCATGTGTTTTCATAGGAGAAAATTACGCGGTAAAGATTCTAAAGATCGCTAAACTGAAGGGCAGCTAAAGTTAGTAGGGACTTTAGAAACATGTCGTACGGTATAATAAGAAACTAGGAACCATGCAGATCGGTAAACTAAATAATAAACAAAATTAAAAGTGAAGAGCCGTTCGAGAAATGATTGTTTGCTTTCTACAAATTTTGAAACTTATGGTTCAAGAGGAGACCTAAATTAACATTCCTCCAAAGAATTTGAAGCAATTCATCGTCAGTCTCTCTATGAAACGTATTTTGTAGTAGCTTTTAATGTTCTTAAGAAATTTTGTGAAATTGCAGGAGTAATTCATCTCCTTTAGAGAAGTATGAACTATCAGCTTAGTACAGAAAAGGAACTGTTGGAGAAAAGAAACCTCTACTCTGCATGTGTCACTTGAACTGAGAGAGAAATAAAGTAGAGTCACGTGTAATATAGAAAATTTCAAATGTGGACATTAATTGAGGAATATTTGGTTAAACTGCCACCACATTATCACAGTTAACAAGTTTTTGTAGTGCCATTCTTTAATGGAAAATCCGGTTAAAGCATCTTTTAATAAAACTAGTTATTCTGATTCATCACTACTACAAATCTGAATGCCTCTGCTGTTGCTAATGCACTTGGGCTATGCCAATGCAATATTATAGAACAGTGGGATTTTATCTTAACCCGGAAGTAATGATACAAAGCCAGGTAATGTAACGATTTAGCCATTACCCTCAATTAAAGTTTTATGCACCATGGCAGGAGTTCACGAATGGAACATAACTTTAATTGGGTCGCGCGTGATAAGGTTCGATTTTGTTTCTTCAGTCTCTTTTTTTTCTGTCATCGTTGATGAGTTGGTCACCTGTTTAAGCAGTTGAATAGTAGTTAAGTATATAAAACAACATTTACACTCCACTCTTTATTCAGCCAATGGCCACTCATATTGTTAGGTGCGAGAAATATTTTGAAAAAGTTCTTAACATATTTACAAGTGGTTTACGTTCCCATATCAGACAACTGCTTCTCTGCGAAATATCCGGGCAATTCAGAGATACTGATTATTGCTCAACTGTGATGACGAGCTGTCTATCCTAGCTGATTTTACTACATTCCTGTACTGTTGTGGATCCACCACGATTTCAACGCTTGGCAGTATGGTATGCTCAGTAAAGAAGCGATAAAAACACGACCATGATCTTTAGCGAGGAATACCTCCTCTTCCCAACTTTTCTTTTAGGTATAGAATTTTTTTTTATTTCTTGTTATTGTGTGCAGCCCCTCAATTCCGTCAGGATAGATAGACATCATATATGCACGAAACTTGTTAATTAGAGATAATGAAAATTAATTATTTCATCTGATTTAAAGCTGCATTAGATTTTAATCATTAACAAGTTTGGTTGATGATGTTGCTAACAGACTAGAGAGTGAAATATTGAAATGCTGGAACACTTTCTGATGCTGCAATTCTAGGCCTCCGTGTCCCTTTTGGGAAGATCATTAATGCTAACGGCTAATGCACGCTAATCTGTTATTTTTGTAGAAAAGGCCTTTTAGCTCATATCACATTTCAGCATTTTAGGTGACCATTCTAATTAAGTATGGACTTCCGTGCAAAGTAAATCACATTGAAGATATGCTTGAAATGAATGACTTTTCTAATTAATGGAATGGAATGGAATGTAGAATTTAGGCCAAAGGCCAAGCGCTGTGATCAATAAGTTTCTTCAGCGCTGAAACGGAGATTAAGAGTAGGAAGGTTGGAAAGGTGCAACAGGAGGAAAACCTTGCAGTTGCACTATGAAACAAATGTTAAGAGAGGTTGGATAGCAGAATGGAAGAAAGAGAATATGAATGGAGGTACAGTAAAAAGAATGGAAGGGGTTGTAGCCAGGTGGGACCGAAGGAACGCTGCAATGAACCTTAAGTAATGCCTATAGTGCACCGCGTGAGGTACACTGATGGCACTAACCCCCACCGGTGTTCTAATTAATCTACAGTAATAATCGATTCCCAAGGGACACCGCAATTTAGTGAACATGAAAAGTACATACTGTACATACCGGCAGCAAATGCCTCTTAGGGAACTGTGGTTCACTCATTTGCGTTGTATTAAACTTGCCATTAAAGTAAAAGTCAGGCAGTAATATAATTATAATAATGATGATGATAATAATCTCTCTCTCTCTCTCTCTTCTTTGATGTTTCTCGTGATAAATATTGAAATACATCTACAGATGCAGAAAGAGTTCATCAAAACGGGGTCTTTTTTTATTATAATAATAATACGAATTAATAATAGTGTAACTGAACCAGTGCCAAGATTCCTGAATGTAAATGAGCTAAACTCTGTTCAGCAAACGTCATCGCCCTTTATTGTTATTATTAAAAGTACTGGTTAACATAAATTTTATATTAATTGGCTTTCTTTTTTGTTGGTTGTGAAGACGATGCTGTACTCTTCTCAGACTGAATCAGAATACAATAGGACAGCCTTTTTTTTGTAAATTGTACATTATATGGTATATGGTTGCATCACTGCCGTAATTTCAGTGATTAGTTTATATTATCTTTGTATTTAGAAATTAATTAGAAATTAACCGCATTGTCCTGTTAATAAGCAAAAGGCGGTGTTATTCAGCGTACATTGCTAGATGAAAGTCACTTCTCAAGTGAAACTTACTTTGTGATCCCTTTGGAGAAACAGAATATTTGTTAGTGTTTTACCAGCTGATGACCAAATCAACGGTTCTTCACCAGCAGAGAAGATACTTGAGAAAAAGTCTGTGTATTTTTCATGTAACTAACAACCGATTTATGCTGCAGGTTTCATTGTATCTTGATTGTATTCCCTTTATTCTACTACTTGTATACCACTGCTGTCAATACTGCCTGCTGATGCAAAATCTGTACCTAATACAGTGTAGTGTGATCCCGTTTATTTTTCCCGTGTATTGCGCGGATAGACTACGGGTATCAAATTCCATGTTTGGAAGTGCCGTGGTCCAGCTTTCCTCAGGCTGACCAGGACCCACTCAGACAGGTCAGACGGCGCGCAGGTAGAGCTCGAGGCGGGAGTGAGTGATGACGTCAGCTGCACCTTTACATGCAGTTTTGTGCACCAGTCTCACCCAAGCCACCCTCGTGTGTACACCATTTCATCGTGATCTTTTTCCACTAGACATACTTCAATGCTGCAGATATGCCAAACAACTGTTCAGTATAATACAAGAACAAAAACATCAGGATCAGACAAACAATACTTCCGTTTTCCAAGGGCAAAAGAACTTAGACAACAATGGATTCATTGGTGGTGTCGCACTGATAGCATAAACGCTGATAATGCAGTAGTATGCTCTGTGCATTTTGCTGACACTGACTACAAAGATGACATGAAATCCAGACTCTTTGGAATCGATACTCCTAAGCGACAACGAACATTAAAGGATGATGCAATTCCATCCCTCCTTATGCCTCAAGGTAATTAAACTATAAAGCAGGATTATGTATTAGTGTGTGTGTGTGTGTGTGTCATGGCGTTGTTACAGTTTTTTTTTTTGCAGGAGGTGTTGTGTTTGAGGAATTGTTATGTATTTATAGCAATGTATAGCAACTTTTGTATGTTTTGTTGAACTGTTGAACTGTGTATTTATGCAAATGTGTCATTGTTCGACTTTTTTGTTGAACCATTGCTGAAGGACTTTCATTTATGCAGTTTGATCATCAAGTTTAAATTTTAGTGCATTCTACTGTACCTTTGTCCATGTACAAATCTTTGGTCAAATAACGATCTATCTATTGGTCTATATCTATTTATCTATCTGTCTACGTAGTGTACGGATGTGTGTGTGTGTTTTGTGAATGTGTGCCCAAGGATAAGAGGTAGACAGAAGAAGTAAAATGGTGAACAGTACTCTCCCTCAGAATCATTTTATTTTCAATTAACTACAATGAGGGAAGTATTTCAGATTGTGCATGGAGTCAGTCTGCAGGCGGGAAAAGAATGTTTTAAAAATATTGTATCTGAAATTGAATGTGTGGGGGTTGATTTATCAAAAGATGTCATAGCATTCTTTGCCAAAATATCAGAGTTCTTTAAAATAAGGAAGTTAAATAATATTAGGATAAATAAGAAAAAAAGACAAGACTTGCAGAAGTGAAAGTAAAAAACATATGAAAGTGATAAGGTAATGGTATGCAGAGCAAACAAACACAACTGTGGTAACCTATGTACGTACATCATTTATATATAAACTGTGTAAATAAACTTTACAGTAATGTAATAGTTATATATTTATTCCCCTTTCAGAAATATACTATAGACATGATAAATATGCTGTCAGTTAATCTAGGATATCCAAATCAATATCAAGAGAGAGAGAGAGAGAGAGAGAGAGAGAGAGAGAGAGAGGTGCAGACAGGCGAGTTGTGGATCAGCTGACGTCACTGCGCAGAGGGAGCGTAAATCGGGTCTCTGTCCGTCTGACCTGTCTGAGTGGATCCTGAGGCTGACGTCCTCGTGGATGACGAGCGAAGAGGACAGAACGGGGAATGCCCGTTGTACGTGTATCTAGCAAGGGTTACGTATCCTATAAATGAGAACCCGGTGTACAGCCCACTTAATAGCAACCAAAACGGGTTGACATTAATGCCAAGATGGCCAGGCAGTTTGGAGTTTATCCTGCCCAACTGTGCTGAAATAATAGCTAACTTTAGCCACCATTCACCGCCCGGTTTGCTCTCCTACGCCTAGGTTGGGGTTGTACAAAAGGGACTGTACAACCCTTTTGGAAGTGTGTTAAAGGCTGATTTTTTTAGTCCTGCAGCAGGTGTTGCGAGATCTTGATGGAACGGTTGCTATGGTTTCGAGTTTGGATTATATGCCGAGGAAAAAATTGGTTTAGTGGTTGGTAGAAATAGGCTTTAGTCACGGGTTTTCTTTTTATGAAATATCATTTCTCTGGGAAAGATGAGAGCTTTATAAAAAATACGGTTGTTAGAGAAATAGGTAACTTATTAACTGCATGCAAAATCGATTACGCCAAAAAGTTGCAACGATTCAGATTAATTGGAAGGAAATTTTATGATATAATGTAAAATATTCTCAAACTACTTTTGAATGATCGTTTTTTATATAAATTTTCACCATACTTTTCTATGAAACTGCCAGGAATCGCCACATATACCGTTTTCGAATGGTGTGCGTGTGTGTGTGTGTTTGATAGCGCGACTCCAGAAGGAATTCGATTGGAAGATATATAGAATAATGTCAACTAATTTGGGTCGTTGAAATGATTATGAAACTGCTCTTAGAATGTGGAGAGTAGAGGTCAACAGTTCTGTGGGATTCATAATGCTCGGGATTATGCACTTCATAGCAACTAAGTATACCAGGTCCCATTTAAAATATAAATATTTGTAGGTCTTATATTTAATAATTTTCTGTTTAAATACAGCACACAACAATATGAAATCCTGTGTTGTTCGTTTTATGAACTTCATTCCAGATATCATTACTTAAACGTGTGTTACCGCTTATACAAGAGCAAAGTTTCAACTAATTGCTAATTAACCATTAACGAGGACGGCGTATCCGATACAAACTTTATTGACAGCGTTGTGTTTAATGCGGCTGATAAAGCCATTTGTAAAGCTGAAGTTCTGCGGTTGCTTTTGTTGGACATCAAACGGTACTTATTCAGGCTCACAAATGCTACCCAAGACTCATTAAGTAATGACTGGTCATGAAGGTAATTCTCCTCACGTAATTTTCCTCCGAACCTAAAATGAAGGTTTGGTTGAATGAATAACGCTTAATTGCTCTTTTAACATCGGTCTTTGCGTAATGCTGTGGAGGAAGTGTTCTTTGCGTAATGTTGTCGAGGAAGTATCGTCATTGGCTCCGGATGCACGTGACACAAAAAGCCTTTGTGAAATTCTGTCATTCATGTTTTTATCTATCACACATCTTCATTCATCTCCAGCATCTTTTATAAGTCTTTCACTAAGTAGGTCTGGGTTTTTTAAGTCGTCTTATGGTCATAGGGACCCAGCTGGTACTATCACGCGCTGTTCTCCCAGGGTTTCTGCGAAATCCATGTCCAAGCCATCTGCATCTTCCATTCATCCTTATCTCATCAACATATGGAGCTTCCATAAATTCCATTTTATTGTAATAATTTCTGACCCTATCCTGCCATCCGACCCCTAATATTATTCATACAGGTTTCTCAGTGGACCAAATCTTTTTAACGTAGTGTCATTGTTATGCTATAATTCCTGTCCGTATAGTAATACAGACTGAAATGTTGCTTAAAATTGTCCAGTTGCGGGTTACCAGTATTGGGGGGATTTGTCCAGATCCTGTATGGATTTGCCCTTTGTATAAATATTCATGAGATATGTTTATTTGCTTAATTTTATTTGTGATAAAGTAAATAAAATAAATCTATTTTATAAAATCAATCTATTTTCTTCTGTTGGTAGTTGTGTGTTATACACGAAAGTGTATGTCTGAATCAACCAAATTATAAGGATACTGAAGTCGGGGTGCGTTATATAATTGTACTTTACTACTGAACAACTCCTCCAGTTGTCCCTGTTAGGGACGACATTCAGTCCAACAGATTAGTTTTTCCTGGGAGGTTGGACACTTTATATGTCACGCCGTTTCTCTTCACTATTTGTCTTTAGGGCAAGTTCGTTTAAAGGGCGTTTTAAGTGCGTGCTGCAGCCTCTCCCTTATTCACATAACAGACAGCTTCACATATCCCAAGGATAGTGCTGAAGCTCGGAAAGTGAGAGTAACTGTCAAAGGCTGCCATGCATGACCTTACCTTTAAGACGAATCTTACCCTTGTTTCGTGTTGGTAGATTCCAGTGATTTCTGTATTTTTAAAGGGTTTTTTCTCTCTAGAAGGAATGTTCCACAAGAAAATAATTTCCTTTGAATATTTTAAGTAACGGAGAAATTGCTACGAAAAATCAAAGGCAAATTTTTTGTCTTCTTATGCCTGTAAAGCACACCAAACTTACATACATGCATATATGCATGTATGTGGGCGTGCCACATACACAAGGACACACAAGTACACACACATATATATATATATATATATATATATATATATATATATATATATATATATATATATATATATATACACTCGTATATTACATAAACACAAACTAAAAAGTATAGTATAAGGGAAAAGATGGACCATTTGTAGTGAGCAAGAATGACCGCATAGAGTGAATAGAATATGAATGGTTGGCAAAAGTTGGGGAATGGAACCCTTTTGACTTTATTCTACAGCACCTTGGCCGTGAGACCCAGAGCACTTGCACAGTTGTTGAATTTTTTACTTGCAATTTTTTTCAAGGGGGGAGTAGACAAGCGCATTACGTAACCTATCCTGGGATATGCAGCAGGTAAGCGCACTCCTGTTGTTGTGGTTGGGTAGGCTAGTTGCTCTCATGTGGCTTTGAACTTTTCCATCGTCTGCCCAGCCTACCTAAAAGGGCTTGCTTCGGAAAATTCCCATGGCTTACACTACCCTACTAATGTTAGTTTAGTCAAATATACTTAACCAGGCCTTAATGCAAAGCTCATTTTTTTTAAAAATGTAGCGCACCTATTTTATATTTTACCTTTTGCATTCACCTATTTTCTATTTTACCTTTTGCATTCAGTTAGCCCTAAGCCTTCTGTAAAGTCAGGGATATAAAATTATGAGCATAAAATATCAATAAAATCATACAGAAGATTCATCATACATGGCGCTTCCATGGATAGACAACTATATATGTGGATTCTGAGGGAGAGAGAACTGCTTGGGGTTAAGAAGCTATAAAAGTAACTGAGAGTTCAGTTTGAATGTGCTTTGCTGGCAGTAATTTGCTGCTCCTTATGATCCATTGCTATGACGTAACTGCCTTGGAAACAAGTACTTCAAACCCATCTAAGGCCACCAACAGATTTTGGCAAAAGTGGTGTGAAAACGCTTATTGACTTACGATTGCGAACTTGACCATAAAATGGTGTTGTACTTTTGGGGAACAGATCGTTTTACTAGGACAAAATTGATGTAGCCCAACCTTTCATATCCAGCAAGAGAATGCATGCAAGAGGGCAAGTTGTCTGCACACTAGGTTCATCGTCAATCTAGCAGATGAAGTATGAATGTGGCAGTGACTATAGTCGTGTTTTGGGAAGGGAAGCAGTTTGATGTTGTTGAATATATATATATATATATATATATATATATATATATATATATATATATATATATATATATATATATATATATATATATATATATATATTTTGATATAACTTCATTAAAAATACATAATTAGTAGATGCCTATATATATATATATATATATATATATATATATATATATATATATATATATATATATATATATATATATATATATATATATATATATATATATATATATATATATTATGGTATTATGAATTTTATTTGGTATTGCTGAAAATGAAAATGTTTAATAAATGTTGGAAACCTGTTTAGGTTGTTGGTGATGAGCATATTTGTAAATATGCATGGGCTTGTTTGCATAGTTAATGACAGTGGTTATTGGGCATTTTTCCTTTTCATGAGCTGTCATCGTAAGTAGTCTACAGATGACAGCCAGAGGCAACGTCTAGTCTTCGGTTGGTGTTGAGCTCAAGAGGGAGGGGAGCTAATTCCAGCTTGCTTACTGAAGCCTCAGTGGTGAGTGGGTTCCATGTGGTAAGACGCCAGTATAGCATTAGAGATAAGCAGGCCTAATGTTCCATTACTCCTGGATCAAAGCGGAGTGCATGTGCCGATGCCCCTCTCAGTAATGGTGCACTGGACAGGAAGTTGAACTGCTCAAGAGAAAGAAGGTATGATAGCTTTGATGCAAGGTCCATATGTATGCCTTGTATGTCTTCATGACCTGTGGGAAGAGAATGCCAGAGGCATCTGTGAGGTTCTTTGCTGATCGGAGTAAAGTCTGGGGTTCTTCAGCGTGGTCATGCATTGCCTCCTTAATCGTGAGCTCTAATACTGCCATAAGGATTGCCTCAAAGCCAGCACCATGCCTATGTGCCATTCTGCAGCCATTACAATGGCAGGCCGTGCAGGTTGCAAATATCTGAGAGGTCTAACCTGTATGTGGCTGCTAGCACTCCTGGAACTTCTACGGTATCTGGAACAACATGCACCGCAAAAGGTGTGGCTGCACTGGAAACAGGGACAGGCTCCTTCTTAATTCATGGGATCTTGGCCTCATGGTCAAGCCTCTCCCTCTTCAAGTTCATACTGCTCACCCATGTGATGCTCAGAGATCAGTGACTTTGCAAACTGCTCCCCAAGCTCATCAGATGATTCCTCATTATTGGAGAGCACAATGTCGACCAGTTATCTCCTAGTCTTTCCATTGCCAAGTAATTTCATGGTAGTCGTACCTGTGTGAGGAATGGTACCAGGTTTCCACATGTAGTAGATGTGCTGGGCAGGTTCCATGCAGCATGCAAGGTCTGTCAATAAGGCAGCTCTCAGAGCATTAATAATTGACATGCCACCCATCATGGTGGAATGATTATTTAATGAACCTGAATAGCCCTGTTGAGTCAATCTGCACACATGAGTTGGTGTTGGGGAATAGTGATAACTTGTGTGTAGCTACCAAACACAAAGGTCAGCCTCTTGGTGTGTGCACTGGGGTCTATGTTGTGCACCACCTTCACCGGAAGAATCACACCTAATGCTCCCCACATGGCACAGATGAGGGAGAACAGCATGTCCCCCTTTCCACCCCTTGCATTTACATATGTGCATAGAGCTGCTGCCTTGGTAGATATCCTTTCTACAGGAGTTGAGTCTCATTGCCTCTGACATGTTACAGTAGATATTCTTGCTCCTTCTCCCAGCATATATCCTGAATGGTGCCACTCCATCATACATGCTGTTATATGCTACATATTCATGCATATTTAAGTCCTTATCTGCAGTTCTCGGAAGGTGTGTAGTCCTTGCCCTCATCTTCCCATTCATGAGAAACACGAGGATCTCTGATTTAGCGCACTTATCTATTAGAGGGGATATCAATGCACCTGGGATACACCCAGAGAGCTCCCCAGTAATCGATGCATCCGACTCAAAGGACCTGATGAAGTCAGCAAGATCAGATGATGGTGTTTCCATACTTTTTTTTTTTTTATCAACTGCCAAGGGTGCATTACATAAACCTTTCTTGGCTGTTGACCTTCTCTTCGACTCTTGTTACAACCTCCTTCGCCCCTGTGGCTGATATTGCAGCAAATTGACACTTCGATCCAGTTGTTACCTCACGGTGTTGTCGCAGCTCAGGTATCTCCACTGATGTGGCTTGTAGATTCAAATGGTAACTGCCAGTCGGGAACATTGCTGGTCCCCCCTCGCCAGATGCCCTAGGTCACATCTCCACCCCCTGACATGCCCATATGGTTACTGTAAATAGAAAAGCCGGTATTCAGTGTTCTGACACTGATGAGTTCTAAGTCGGCTGCGCTGAGGCCCAGTCCTCAGCACAGCTGGGAGGTTCCTCTTGACATAATCCCTCTCCAGTTTAATGTAACTGCCTCGATCGTCGGGTCTTTCCCGGTCCAGGTTGCTGCACAATTCCTAATGGCTGGCTTGTTATATTTATTTATCTTCTCTTGGTGAAAGATGTCGATGGAGTTGATGTTGGAGTCGGCAGTCACTTGGATATCCAACACTGCCGACCTTTCCTCGTTCCTTAGCAGGAGATCCAGCTTGCGTAGCCCCTCGGGAGTTTGAATCCTGGGTTCACTGATGGTATTGAAGCCGTGGTCTTCCAACTTACGCTGTACCATCTCCTTTATGCTGTCATGGGGCTTGATTCTCCAAGGCTGGATGGCTGGGCATACTTGAAGAATGTGGTGGAGAGTGCCAGGGAACGGGCATCCCAGATCACATTGGGCGCTCATCTCTGATCCCCTAGCTGAACGCGCTGGAATGGTAAGGACGCCAAGCCTCATCTTCACTGCGTTGACGTAAGTTCCACCCTGCATCAGTTTATTGTCCCCGAATCAAACCATTTTGGCTTCGGGCCGTGTGAGGCTTCTTGCAGCCCCCGCCCGTCAACCGTTGTATACAATTGGTTATTCCAGTTAGTAGGTTCACCCATAGACGTTGATCTTCTTAGATGTTCGGCCACTATTCCTGCTACAAGCTGGTCAGGAGACTTCGTGAGACAGGTATAGCACTTCTTAATTTCATCTGGGGTCCCCTGGGTAAAATTTTATAACCCCAAGCCTCTGTCTTTGACAACTGCATAGAAAGCTGGTAACGACGTATCTCCCGGTAGATGCAGAGCCTTCCTCACAAATTTCCTCACCTCCAAGTCTAGCTGTTTAACCCTGCGTAGGTAACCTTTCATTTGAGGTACCTAGTGGGTAATGTGGTCCCACTTTGGGAACCATGACTTTGACCTATTATAAAAATATTTATTTTTTTACGTATGTATTTCTAGATTTCTTCGTGTTAATATATACCTAATTCTTAATCTTGGGTTAGGAGGAAATCAAAGAAGTACATTAAATAATATTTATTACAAATATTTAAAAAAATTAAATAGTGAAAAATGGGATTATATACAAAAATACACTTAAATTATTTGAATTGTCTTGATGGAATTACAGCTTCACAGTCTTCAAGTAGGATGGTGTGGGATTTTCTGTTTGAAGTTTCAGCCTTCTATGGCCACCAAAAAAAAAAAAAAAAAAAAAAATTGTAACAAGTGAAAAAATGGAAAATTAATTTTGACAAAATCTGTATTTTTTAACAATTACCTGGAGGGCAGCTATATATGAATTTGTTTATGAAATTTGGTACACTTGTGCATTTGCCATTCTAGAATAAGAAAAAAGTCTAATAAAAAATTCTAAGCAATTAAAAGGTGTCAAAAAGTTCTTTATGTAAATGTCACTCTAAAAAGGCCCTTTAAATTTTTGACGGACATAAGGTATTTACCATATATCTTAGTCAAAAGTCAATGTATAACCACCAGATCATTTGTAAATACAATGTAAGCATTCTAGAATAAGAAGCAAGTCCCAAAAAATAAGTCTGCTGGCACTGAGATGGCACTGACTGCTGGCATTGGGTTAGCGCTGAAGGTGATGTTGGTCACTGGCACCGGGGACATATCATCACTTATGTCTTCTGAACTAATCAGAGGTGAATCACTAGAATTCTCTGTTGCATGGAAGGTGGCAGATGTCGATGGAATAGGGGCAGACGTCGGCTGAGTGTTGGCTAACTTCCTTGCTTGACGTTTGGAGGGGGTTGAAGGGGTCGGATCATCAATGTCCTCTTCATCTTCACTGTCTCCTACATATCTCTTTAACTTCTTCAGTGCACTCTGTATCCTCACCTTACATTTCCTTCCATAAAACGATACAGGGGAAGTGCTAACACTCTTAGAAGAAGTGGCGGAAGTGATGGGATGGGTGGGGTGAAAAGGCTTGGTGCGTCGTTGTTGAGTGAAAAGTATGCCTCACCTTCCTGCTACTTCCCATCCTCGTGACGTCATCCTCAGGCATGTCACCACTCTCTTGAAATAATATGAGGTTTTCCAATGTCTCCTCATCTCTAGCATCGCTATGCCAATCCAAAATGTCATGAACTTCATCAATTTTCAGGCCCTTCCTCGACATATTCGAAATATGGAAAAATTTAAAAAAAGCACATTTCAGTTTTAAGACATTTGTGGCAAAATGTGGTAGCACTCATCATGCCACCTACATCACTGGCAAGCGACACCATCTAGCTTTGTTACCAGGCAGTATCACTAAGTTCCACGAATAACAAATAGGGATATGATAACAAATGTAAGAGTATACCAAAATCCATATCAAGAACAAGTTAGGTAATATGGTACCCACCTGGTGACCAGCAAAACTTCAAATTGCTCTAAAATGGTGACTTTCTGTAATGCTGTGCACCTCAGGAACCCACCAAACACCGAATTCCATCGAGTTATTTAAAAAAAATGCTGTTTTGCGCATGCGCGTGGTTCCCATTTGGGGCCTGTTTACCTACCCAGGGCTGAGATGGTACTTACGAAGTTCACTGTGCAGGACAAGATGGCGCAGTCAGGGTATCGCTACATTCTTGACGGCCCTGAACTTCTGCTGCAGCTTGAAGGGAGCCTTCTGTAAATGACCCAGCTTGCTCCTAATCTGTCTGATGACCTTCTTCCCATTGGTGTAAATTTGGTCCCCAAGTGCAATCCCTAGGTATTTGTAGAGGTCGTCGGGCTTCAGCGCTGGAATAGTTAAGTTGTTATATTTAAAGCTTCGGTCGTCCACATACCACGTTCTTCTTGCTCGATTACTGGCGATGCCCATTGTTGCACATTTGCTGATTCCTGGTGTTAACCCTACTTCCTCAGCACCCTTTATGAGCGCATCAATCGCAGCCTGAAGTCCTACTCTTGTTACCGCTGTAAGAACAATGTTGTCAGCAAAGACAAGGTATTTAATAACTCCCCGCGAAGGTGCACCCCTACACCATGGAGGAGCTTCCCAAGTGCTTGGTCGAGAACAATGTTAAAGAGCAATGGGGAGAGTGGGTCACCCTGCACCACTCCTCTCCTGACATTTGCCTTGAGGTCGAGGATTTAGGTCAATATCTTTGTGTAGAAGCTGGAGATGTACTCAAGGGATTCGCTGTCAAATCCAACGTTGTCCAAGGCTTCGATCAGTTGCGGATGACCAACTGGGTCGAGGGCCTTCTCGAAATCAATATACGCTAAGTACTAGGTGTTCGACTTAGCCTTAGCATCCTTGATCAGTTCATTCAATAACATTATATTGGCGCTGATTCCCTCCTCGGCCTTGAACCCTTTCTGATGCATGGAGGAGGGAAAACGTTCCGCCACGCGCCGAGCCAAAATTTTATGCAGGCCTCTGGTCACGATGGAGGTGACTGTAATCGGCCTGTAGTCCCCGGGCCCATGAGGATTGTCAGCTTTTGGCATAAGACTCATACGGCCGCTCGCCCAATCTGCCATTGCGGTTTTGATTTGCCAGAATGAAATTGTAGAATTGGGTGACGAGTGGAGTTTCGGCGCTCCTAATATCAGCAGGGCGAATACTGTCTGGGCCTGGAGCCGAATTTAACATCGTTTGGTGCTTCATCCACTCAGTCTCCATTCGTGATGGGTTCCATTATTGAGGTCCTATTGGCTAAAGTTAGTCCCCTTCATGTCTCAAAAAGGGACACCCAGAAGTTGGCCATTCCTGGCAGATAGGACATCCTGGCTAGTGGATCCCTTCCCGCTAAGGCATTCTGCACAACCCTGCCTCGATTCCTCGGCCACCCCCGCTGTACCACTGCGTAGCACCGTCTTCTGAGTACCCATGGAGGAGCTTCACTGTTGTTCTAGTGATTCCTGTTGGCATTGGTGGCTTTGACTCCATTTCTGCCAAAGTGGTCATACTTCCTACAGTTTATCTGTTCTTCAATGGATTCCTCGGAGCTGGCGTCGCTGGAACTATGCAGGCTGGTGGACGGTGAAGATGGAGGGTCGCCATCAGGGCTGCTTGAAGTTTGCCTCATCCACGCCTCAAGATACTCATTCATAGCGTTGTTCCCTGGTGTTGCCGAGGTTGCTGGTTTGAAGTTAAAATCGGTGTTATCCTCGTCAGTAGATTCCCTCAGAAGCTCCCTGTTGATGATTCCCTCCTTGGCTGACATTATTACACTGGTCTCTTGATGGTTGTTGGTCTTATCCGTAGTCGTAGTTAGTCGTCTTGAACTCCTTCTTATTACTCCAAGTCCCTTGTTGCTCTCTAGTTGCGTCTCACTTTCTTTATACATCCTCTCAAAGGATTTTATATCTTCAGCAATGAGACGTGCCAGCCTGACTCGTAGATTATCTGCTGTTGGTAGACTGTCCGCTGTTCTTAGTACGATGGTGATCCTTTCTTCTTTGTCATTCCCTGTGACGGTGTTGTCCTTCTCCGCATCACTTCTGTTGGTAGTTGTGGGTTCGACGGTGGTGGTCTCTTCTTCCTCATCATCAGCTACCTTTTTGGGGGTTTGTGGCAAATCTGCTCTTGTAAGCTGTGGTCTTCCTTTTGTTGCGGATACTTTCCACCGACCACCATGGGAGTACATCCCGATGAATTAAGATGTTGATTTGAGGAGGAGTGGCATTCTTCTCTTCGTATTTGATCATTTGTGCAACTTTGTCTTCAGTCCACTTGCTGCGTCCTGGATTTACGATAGTCATCTTCAGTAGTTTGTCAGCTTCTTGGGATGTCTCACTTGGTATTCTGGCGTCGTTCAACACATGCTGAAGGATTTGACGATATTCTGGCAACTTCTTTTTCCCACTGATACTATTAATAGTTCGGTGTGGGAATAGGGCTTCTTTAATTCTCTGGTTCTTGAAAGGCTCGCTGTTGTTCTGCGCCTCGTAGACTGCCATCATACGGAGCTCCTTTTGACTCCATACCTTGTTATGCTGTTCTTCAAGGCTGCAAATATTCTCTAGGTGGAAGATCTTGGGGTGTGCTTGCCTCTGGTGGAGTCTACGCCCATTGAAGGTCTTGAAGATGGATCCACAGTCCGGGAACGTCGAAGGGGCGTCTTCCGGCGTCGATTGTTCTGCTGTCGAGACACGCAACCCCATTGTCACTGGCACAGATGGAATTTCCAGTAGATGGGGTGGCTGCGGCTGTGCTGCTCTCTGCACTAATCTCAACGCTGGACACAGCCTGGTTTTGGCTGGTTCCTATGGCAAGGGTTAAGACAGATAGTTGAGATGCACTCCTGTTCGGGAGGGGGCGATTAGACGGCATTGCTGTCTGGTACACCCCCTACCTCTCTCAGTGGGGGGGGTGAGCTTCAATTTAGCCTTGCTGTGTAAATTTACCAGCGGGAACCACGTGGAGGTATGAAGCTTGTAACATATGACTACTAAATTCTCTCTCTCATTCAGTCATAGTTACTCCCGCATCCAGGAATATCTTGCTCTTTGCAAGTGCTCGCATCCTTGAAATCATCACCTTTGTTAGACCAAATCCTTCTAGATCTCGTTTTCGGATGGGCAAGATGTCGGTGCAGATATGATGGCGTCTATGTCAACAGCTTTGGGGGATGCTTCTAGTAATGTTATCATGTAGTTGTACAGCTTGTTACTTACTACTGGGTTGCCAGTGGTTGCCATCAAACCAGTAATTATGTGAGTGAAGGCAGTAAGGTGGTCTGCTACCCCATTTGTGCACCAGTTGATGTACCCAGGAGCACCTACTCACCCCAGTCCACGAAGTTGCAAACCAGGTGACGATTGCAGGGGTTGGCTCCTTTAATATCTTCCCTCTATGGCTTTGGCACAATTCAAGGTATGCCCTAAATGTGGCCAACATGTAGCGGACAGGTGGGTCAACACCACATGCAGCTGCTCCCTTGGCTACCATGAATGCCTCTTTAGCATGTGTGAATGTTGACGTGTATCTTGTGCTATTCTCTCTGCCTATCCTCCCAAAGATTGGAAGATATTCAACACATTCGCCAAACTGATACTTCAGACTCTCATTGCTTCATTATCATCATCATCATCCAGGATCATTGATGTTTGGTTTATAGGGCCTCATTCCAGATTAACATCTACAGTTATTCGTCTTTTCGTCATTCTGATCATCTCTGGAAACATCGTATTCCTCCAACTGCTACACGAAGCAAACTTATTTCCAGTAGATGGGGTGGCTGCGGCTGTGCTGCTCTCTGCACTAATCTCAACACTGGACCCAGCCTGGTTTTGGCTGGTTCCTATGGTGAGGGTTAAGCCAGATAGTTGAGATGCACTTGTATTCAGGAGGGGGCGATTAGATGGCATTGCCGCCAGGTACACCCCCTACCTCTCTCAGTGGGGGGGTGAGCTTCAATTTAGCCTTGCTGTGTAAATTTACCAGCGGGAACCACGTGGAGGTATGAAGCTCGTAACATATGACTGCTAAATTCTCTCTCTCATTCAGTCATAGTTATTCCCGCATCCAGGAATATCTTGTTCTTTGCAAATGCTTGCATCCTTGAAATCATCACCTTTGTTAGACCAAATCTTTCTAGATCTCGTTTTCGGAGCTTTGGGGGATGCTTCTAGTAATGTCATTATGTGGTTGTACAGCTTTTTAATTGCTACTGGGTTTCCAGTGGTTGCCATCAAACCAGTAATTATGTGTGTGAAGGCAGTAAGGTGGTCTGCTACCTCATTTGTGCACCAGTTGATGTACCCAGGAGCACCTGCTCCCCCAATCCACAAATGTGCAAACCAGATGGCAATTGCAGGGGTTGGCTCCTTGAATATCTTCCCTCTATGGCTTTGGCACAATTCAAGGTATGCCCTAAATGTGGCCCACATGTAGCAGACAGGTGGGTCAGCACCACATGCAGCTGCTCCCTTGGCTACCATGAATGCCTCTTTAGCATGTGTGAATGTTGACATGTATCTTGTGCTATTCTCTTTGCCTGTCCTCCCAATGATTGGAAGATATTCAACACATTCGCCAAACTGATACTTCAGACTCGCATTGCTTCATTATCAACGTCATCCAGGATCATCGATGTTTGGTTTATAGGACCTCATTCCAGATTAACATCTACAGGTATTTGTCTTTTTCATCATTCTGATCATCTCTGGAAATATCATATTCCTCCATCTGCTACACGAAGAAAACTTAAAACCACTGTCAAAGACTCCCATTCTAATAAGCCGTTGCTGAAGCAGTTGATCACATTTGTAACTGGTCTCACCTTTCAGGTTTTTCTCCAGTGTCCACTCTTCATCCTGTATATAGCTACATTTAATCATAGTAAAATATGTGACATTTCCTTCTTGTGTTTTTATACTCCTTACCTGAAAGTTAAAATGGGATCATTTGTGTTGTTTCTTTGGTATCATTTACAAGGTTATTAGATAGCCCATTTGGGAGAAGAGAGTAAGTGTTACGTCCTGCTGGTCAGTACGAGCCTGGTATAGAAAAATATGAAAAACCTGAAAGATGAAATCAATTAACAAGTGTGATCAACTGCTTAAGCAACCGCTTACTAGAATGGGAATCTTTGACAGTGGATAAACATAGCATAAAATATTCCCTACATGAAAAAAGTTTTCTTCGTGTAGCAGATGGAGGGATACGATGTTTCCCAGAGATGATCAGAATGATGAAAAGACGAATAACTGTAGATGTTAATCTGGAATGAGGTCCTATAAACCAAACATCAATGATCCTGGATGATGATAATGATGATAATGAAGCAATGCAAGTCTGAAGTATCAGTTTGGCAAATGTGTTGAATATCTTCAAATCTTTGTTTCCCAAAATGGGCCTGTGCCAGAACCACCAGCACCCACCACCTCTTATAACCAGTGCCAAGCATAAAGCTTCCAACATAGGCTACCAGTCCACTGAACCCCAGGGCGACCGTAGAATCTCACAGGCGCAATGGGGGTGTTCTTCAGTAAGCAGGCAGGAATTAGCTCCCCATCCTCTTGAGCTCAACACCAAATGAAGACCATATGTCAACTCTGGCTGTCATGGGTAGACTACTTACGATGACAGCTCATGAAAAGGAAAATGCTTGTTAACCACTGTCGTTAACTATGCAAACAAGCCCATGCATATTTATGAACAGGTTTCCAACCAGGTACTTGATCACTTCATGGCAATATATATATATATATATATATATTATATAATTTATATATATATATATATATATATATATATATATATATATATATATATATATATATATATATATATATATATATATATATATATATATATATATATATATATATATATATATATATATATATATATATATATATATATATATATATATATATATATATATATATATATATATATATATGTATGTATATGTATATATGTATATATATATATATATATATATATATATATATATATATATATATATGTGTATATATATGTAGATATGTATATATACGATATATATGTATATGTATATATATATATATGTGTGTGTATATATATGTATATATATGTATATATACAGTATATATATATATATATATATATATATATATATATATATATATATATATATATATATATATATATATATATATATCGTCATCTGCTAATGAAGATCTATTTTTAATGAAGTCATATCGAAAGAAGAGAAATAGTAAACGAAAAATAGAAAATAAAATGTATGATCATCAGCGTGTCCTTGGCCCAGGACCAATATGGTCCTTCCGTTAACTTTATGAGGCCCGTCTTCAGTCTTCCCCAGAGAGAAAACGTTAGACAGTGCGGCGATAAAGATTAAGAGATATCTCAAGGAAAAAGTTTCCAAGAAAAAAATAAGGTACTGTGTAAGAAATACAAACTAACAGAATTGTAACATCTAAATTATACTTGAAAAATTTGAATAACGGGGCGTTGGCAAACCATATATATTAGCAGTTTTCGGTATACCACGACCTTACTTGTGAAGTAATAAACTAACGGGACATACAACTCTGATTTATAGGTAGCACCTCTAAACTAATAGGGTATACTATATATATAGTATAATATATGCAGTCCTTAACTTTACCATTTCTGCGAGGTCTACTTTTACCCTATCAACAAATTAATTGACGCTGGAGAGTTCATAACACTTTTAAAATCATACTTCACAGCACTAAGTAGTTTCTTTAAAAATGCGTAGCCTAATGTGATGATTCTTGTCTTGCCTTGGAATATAAACAGTAGCTTCATCTGTCAGAACTGAAGTGGGAGGGAAGTTGTAAAAACTCTCTGACAAAGTTCATATGATGCTGAAACATGTTAACTCATATTTATGAATTGTTCGTAGGGGAGTGGATTATTGAGAGGACGATATGAAATATTTCCTTAAATAACATGCTGAAGTAAAAGTTGTATATGCAAATATTAGGTGAGAAGTACTTGAGCACAATGAAACAAAAGAGTGCAGAATTTGTTTCAAGTTGAAATTCCCTGATATAATAAAATAAGTTCGAAGAATCAAAATTTAGTTTTTAACTGGTTTCTCTTAGTGAATTAGCTATGGTGTCTATAACTGTCATTGCAAACATTATTGACATTACATGTTAAATATCCTGTACTAACCAATAACGTGTCATTAGTGAGATGACGGAATAACGGTTAACGTAGACGGAGAAAGCTTTGGTGTAATGACCAACTCGCAAGTTGAAGCTTTTAATAGGTGCAGGTGAGCAAATTTTGTATACATTGCATATATATGATAGCAGTACAGTACTTAGATCCGTCAAAAGAATAAAAAAGTATGAGAAAGACGTTTTTATGAGAGAATTTAAAAATATCAATGTATTGTTGTTAGGAAGAGTAATGAAAGGACAGCCTCTCGTAAACTGCTCGGAAAGAAAAACTGCTTGAAGACCTTCCGCCTCGTGTAAAGTTGCATTTGGTCTGTCTTGCAATGTTTTCTTAAGCCATAGCAGCGTGAACCAGAGCATTTATGAAACTATGTATTTGTATCAGTGTAAAAGTTTGTATACATATGTGATTAAATAAGAAATACACTGAACAGTCCCTCGACCAAGGAGTGCCGAGAAAAGTCTGTGGATCATTGAGTTTGGCAATTCTTCCCCTGATGCCAAGGAAAGCCCTTTGTTGGCCGACTCGGTTGAGCTTCAGACTGTAACTTGATGGGCCGGAGTTCAATTCCCGCGGCCGGCTGATGAAGAGTTAGAGGAATTTATTTCTGGTGATAGAAATTCATTTCTCGCTATAATGTGGTTCGGATTCCACAATAAGCTGTAGGTCCCGTTGCTAAGTAACCAATTGGTTCTTAGCCACGTAAAATAAGTCTAATCCTTCGGGCCAGCCCTAGGAGAGCTTAACATGTTAATCAGCTCAGTGGTCTGGTGAAACTAAGGTATACTTAATTTTGATGCCAAGGACAAATTTTGACTTGGAAAGAAAATGAAAAACTGATCTGGCCTGGATATGTGAAGGCTCTATGTGTGTGCGAATTCAATAATTGTTTAATTTTCAATGTAGTGGAATGAAATTGTGACTGAGTGTTTTATGTCAGGTGTAGAAAGGTGAAAATTGAATATGACCATATTGGAAGAGAACGAGTATGTGGAGGAGAAGCAGTGGTTCTGCAGGATAATTTGTATATTGAATTAGATTGCAGAGGAGGTCTTTGTATTGAATGAGCCTAGCAAAATGTGCTTTCAATGGAGATTGATTGTTAGAAATATGTCTCAAAAGAAGAGACTTTGTAAGTATACTTAAGTATACTTTGGAAAAGGAAAGTGACATGTACAAAAGGTTTTAAGTTTTAGGCTTTAGTAGATGGCATAATAATTCAAAATGTAATTTAGTAGATGGAATAGCAAGTCGAAATGTGATTGAACGCAGATGTTTTTTTGGTTGAAATTGATAATAGATGATGCTATTTCCCTCAACGCTTCCATAGGAAGCCCTCGTGCTGGTGATTATCGTTAGCAGTATAATAATTTTTTCATGTGAAGTATAATAATGCTATGCAGGCAGGCATATAATGTGGTAATGGCTCCCGAACAGGAGAAAAATCACCGTAACACGAGTTCAAATCCTGCTTGAGATCTAAAATTCAATTCTTCAACTTGATCGTCGGCTATAGCATTAATGTAAATCACGTGAAAATGGTGATTATATATATATATATATATATATATATATATATATATATATATATATATATATATATATATATATATATATATATATATATATATATATATATATATATATATATTTATGTGTGTGTGTGTGTGTGTGTGTGTGTGTGTGTGTGTGTGTATATATACTGTATATATGTGTGTATATATATATATATATATATATATATATATATATATATATATATATATATATATATATATATATATATATAGAATGAGATTCTGGGTACAGGTCATGGCAGGATTCGGCACTATTTCGAAGCTATTAATCAAGGAATGTGTGTATGAAGTACATTTGCATAAGAATGTGGATACGGACTGTTTAGCGATGTATAAAAAAACACTTGTATAAGTATGAAGGTAAAGTCTAACAACAGGCCATGAGCAGAGCAGAAATCTGCAAGCTATATAGAACTCTCATGGCCGATGGTTAATAAAGTAAATGTAGCGAAAGGCTATAAACTTAGATTCGGAAGGGGCGGGAGGAGGACTAACCTCGCTAGGAGAATGAATGGATGAATCCCATCTGGAGTGTCACGGCTTCTTTTATCATCGTGTTATTTATATTTACAGTGAAATGTTACCCCTAACATAGGGTGTCTGAGAAAAAAACATTTTGGTCATTGCTGTGTTTATACTTTTAGTGTTCGAGCCGTGGATGAACACCTGTGTAGAAGTCTTCCACAAAGTCAGATGCTTACTACACTTACTCAGAAGGCTTATCCAACACTTCTACACACAGTGTACAGTATGCAGCAAAACTCGTGCGACTTTTTTATTTTTGTACCGGACAAGCGTTGTTCTCAAGTTGCCACTCAGTATTAAATCGTATATTTTACTTTGTAAACATGTGTATGCATGAGGAAAAGATGGTCACTTGTTATGTAGAATCTTATCATTGAAACATATTGGATCGTGAAAAACAAAAATATTTCATGCTACAATAATATTTCAGAACGAATTTCATGAATACGTTACTGTAGCATGAATTCCTCGGCTCACCGTGACTCCCGTGTGCCGTGAAACCGTCAGTCTTGATACAGTGAAACTGTGAAAGAGGATGGAGTTAAAAAATAAAGTTAAGCAGAGCATAGTTTAATGATAAAAATTTATGCATATGGGATATGAATTCAAAGTTATTACTTATTTTCGCTTTTGTAGTTTTGTGTATTAAGCAAATGTTAGTCAGGATCGTAATTTTGATACTTGCAATAAATTATTACATGTCATATCTTAGGCTATAGCCAGGGCTACATTGGTCTAGTCTCCCGAGGGGTTTCTTCAGTTTGAAGAAAAAATAAATAAATAAATAAGCGATGTGGAGAATAATCTTCGCTATTAGAATATAATTAATTCTACCTTTTTATTATTTTAATTTTACTTTAGGAATGGAAGACTATAATCAGGTCGGACTTTATCAGCCACACATTGTGTGCAGATTTTGGAGAAAGACAACAACAACGTATTATAGATAATAATAATAATAATAATAATAATAATAATAATAATAATAATAATAATAATAATAATAATAATAATAATAATAATATGGCTCTGGTGTAGGCTTATGCTATTGGCTTTATAACATGCTAAACTACATTGCAGATAGCAACAATATATGGTTGCGTCAAATCTTTGTAACTTATAAAGGGTGTCTCTAAGACCATAAAGCAGGATTTGTGAAATACCTCCACTGTGTTGGTTTGGTATACTTCCGTCATTATTTTCTAAATAGGCCTATAGGCTTCATAAGAATGATATAATCGAGAAGAGCGAAGTACACTCGGCCTACGGGTAAGGCGAGGGGAGACAAACTGAGCCATTTAAACAGTTGATATCTAGGTAGACCACGCCCACAACTACATATCCGATACGTTCATTACGTTAAATACTTACTATGGTGGCTAAAAAGTAAAATTTATTAAGTATTTACGTCTTTTAATATTTACCGTAATTAAAAATTACTGTTTTTTAATGTTTTTATAATCTAGCTGATATTTTAGTAAAAAAGATATAGCATTGATACTTTAAAATCATGCTTAGTGAACTGTATCTTTTTTGAGCGGAGTTGCAAAATGTTTCGGCGTTGCAACTTAGCGCCATTAGAAATGTGAAGAAGGTAAGAGTTGCCAGTTTGTGATTTTCGAACGAAAATCACTGAAATCGGGTCACACGAATTTTGCTGTATGCTGTACCATCTAACCCGTCTTACATTTTCTCATTCTGGACAGTAAGCCGTTTGTTTTCTAATGTTTCTTTACTCCTATCCAGCACTTTCTAGGTCTTTTTCTCGTTCTCCCCAAAAACTCATAGATTACACACTTTTCCCCAACCTATAGACATACAGCCTCTCCACATGACCAAACCATCTCAAACCACCCCGATCCAGTCTTTCACTACTCTATTTAAAGATTTTTTTAATTTTATTTCCAGATTTCTTATCCAGCTTCAATGAAGAGAGTTGACTCAACAGACCCTTCATACATTCTAACCTTGGTTTTCACGGAACATCCAATATTATTGGCTTCATATCTTTCATACACACCCTGCTACCTTACAGGATTCATCTATTCTGTGACTCACCTTTTCAGTTTCCGCATCAGACCATCGTCTGTTACCTTTACTCCCAGATATCTTCTCAAGTTAGCTACTTCCTTTCCTCAAACATCCAGATTAACATCCGTTATTAAATTCTCTGCCAATTTTCTACTACTATATTTTTGCACCTTGCATGAGTTTATCCATATAGGTAACAGCCATAGGGACAGCCGACTCTGTCTCAGCCCGACTGTCCTAATACAGTTTAGCTGCAGTTCTGTTACAAAAGTCTGATTCTGTGAATGCAGGTTTGAATTCGGCTTGGGGCAACGATATTTCTTTGTAGTGTTAAGCGTATCCAAAAGTTGCGAAGAATTCGAGAAAGTAAGAAGGCATGATGGCTATTAGCCTGCTTTTGCACACACGCGCACACACACACACACACATATATATATATATATATATATATAGATATATGTATATATATAGACATATATATATATAATATATATATATATATATATATATATATATATATATATATATATATATATATATATATATATATATATATATAGCCAAGAGAAGGGTGAAAAGAAATGACTTGAACCAAGCGCTGTCTTGTAATTCTACACCTCATCAGGGTTCAGGTACAAGTGCCAAGGAAACAAATACAAAGACCTCGTGACAAGACAAACAATGCTAAAAAGACAAACTGTGTAACGTTTTCCGAATAATGGTAATACCAAACATCTTGTTACTATGTATAAACCTAGGCTGATATTTAATAAATTGTCACAGTCTATTTTAATTATACAAGATTCTGTTAAATTTCGTTTCTCTAGATCTTTACAAAACATAATTTGTTTCGATTCCGTCAGTTAATACCATGATTACTGTTATTCATATGTACAAATAATGCATTAGACATATTATCTGTTCGTACACTATATTTAAGTTGTTTCATTTGAACATCCAGCGTCTTCCCACTTGATTCACGTATAATATATATATATATATATATATATATATATATATATATATATATATATATATATATATATATATATATATATATATATATATATATATATATATATAATAATTCATTTACTGTAACCATTCATGCGTAAGCCGAGATTAGGTAATTGGTATATTTACTACCCTCTTATTCTCACCTTGAAGTCCATGAGCGGTAGTGAACCCTCATCCCAGGGTTTAAGGGTAAAATTTAGGCATGACATAGGCTCACGTTTGTTAGGTCCGTTGATTGCCTCTGGTGTATCACCATCTTTACATGGGTACTATACTGTCATTTGCTAGGGTTAAGAAAATGTGTGGAGTTTCATTCATCACTCCTCATAAAAGGGGAAAATATATACATTCATACATACATATATATATATATATATATATATATATATATATATATATATATATATATATATATGTATATATATAAATGTTTATATTTATATGTATGTGTATGTGTGTGTGTGTAATAGCGACAATGCCCTCTTAACTTGTCGATTTCTTGGCAATTTTTGGATACGCTTGTTACTGCAAGGAAATATTGTCGTTCTTAGCAGGATTCGAACCTACATCCAGAGAATCAGGACGGGTCACGTTACAAATCTGACCACGAGAAGGATAAAAGTCTATTGCTGCTCGTACATATATATGCTTGTCGAATTCATATATATTTATTAGAACTGGAATAGAAAACCATCCTCAACGTGTACACAAATTGTGTTTGTGTGTGCTGTGCATCGTCATCCAAGTCACCAACTTGTCGTGGATGTTTAGTGAGAAAGAGGTACTATAGGCTGATTAGTTTTTTGAGCTGACTGGATGTATCTACAACTGAGATTGTGGGGCGGCTGCGGCTTCTATCTTACTTCTGATTGGCCGATGCATTGGTATTGCAATCTGTGGTGGCTGATGAGCAGCTTGAGCTTCTGCCAGTCACAATTAGCCTCAGTAATTTTTGTTGTGGATATTTATAGCCATAATAAAAAAAATAAACACATTAGCCAATAGTGCATGATGTACTCAGAATTGCAAGGACTGGGCGAGGTTGTGACATGTTACTTGAGGTTTACTTATGATTGTTGTATTGTATTTTTAAAAATTAGGCATTAAATATTACTAGTCTTACGACTCTGGTGGAGAATGGATGATTTCGAATTAAGTAGAGGACCTCAGTTCAATTGCGGTATTTCCAGCAGAATATCTTAGTGGATGATTTCCAAACCAAAAATAAATTGGTTTCAAAATTCAAATCCTGGGCAGGGTAGAGGATCATATCATGCATAATTCCAGTTGGATGTCAGTTGCTCATAAGTGAATTCAATATCAATGGAATATATTAAAAGTATAGAAATGTTATGTGCAAAACTGATAAACTAGCTAACTAACAACCATGTATATATATATATATATATATATATATATATATATATATATATATATATATATTAAACTTGATCACTTGTACAATTGTACTGTGCATTCATACAAAGAATAACAGGACCTCATTTAAACAGATTGCTTTGTAATGGACATATACATACAGTATATATATAATTTATATGTATATTACTTATATATATATACATATATACAGTATATATATATATATATATATATATATATATATATATATATATATATATATATATATATATATATATATATATATATATATATATATATATATATATATATATATATATACATATATATTCTAATAGCCACAATGCCCTCTTAACTTCTCGAATTCTTTGCTTTTTTGGATATGCTTGTAACTACGAAGCCAAAATATCCAAACGGAAGAAGAAATTTAAGACCTATGAACGCCAGTCGCAGGAAGCGAACAGAATTACCATATTCACAAGGAGGTCGCGTTGCCGACCTGACCACGAGAAGGATAAAGTCCATTACCTCTCGTACATACATATACCTGTCGTTTTCAGATATATTTATTAGAGCTGGAATAGACCCATCCTCACCATCGTAGCCAAGTGGGCAATCGTTTTTATTGCTTTTGGGCTGGAAATATATATGTAGAATCTACTGGTCACTTTTACCAGACACATATGTAATTCTAATAATACAATGACCTCTTAACTTCTCGAATTCTTCGCGCTTTTTAGATATGCTTGTAACTACGAAGCCGAAATATCCAAACGGAAGAAGAAATTGAAGAGCCTGTAAACGCTGATCGCGGGAAGCGAACTCGCATTACCATATTCACAAGGAGGTCGCGTTGCTGACCTGACCACGAGAAGGATAAAAGTCTATTACCTTTCGTACATACATATACCTGTCGTTTTCAGATATATTTATTTTAGCCTAAAAAGTAATAAAAACGATTGCCCACTTGGCTACGATGGATATTTCGGCTTCGTAGTTACAAGCATATCCAAAAAAGCGCGAAGAATCCGAGAAGTTACGAGGGCATTGTGGCTATTAGAATTATATATGTGTCTGGTAAAAGTGACCAGTAGATTCTACATATATATTTCAGCCTAAAAAGCAATAAAAACGATTGCCCACTTGGCTATGATGGTGAGGATGGGTCTATTCCAGCTTTAATAAATATATCTGAAAACGACAGGTATATGTATGTACGAGAGGTAATAGACTTTTATCCTTCTCGTGGTCAGGTCGGCAACGCGACCTCCTTGTGAATATGGTAATGCGGGTTCGCTTCCCGCGACTGACGTTCACAGGCTCTTCAATTTCTTCTTCCGTTTGGATATTTTGGCTTCGTAGTTACAAGCATATCCAAAAAGCGCGAAGAATTCGAGAAGTTAAGAGGGCATTGTGGCTATTAGAATTACATATGTGTCTGGTAAAAGTGACTAGTAGATTCCATATATATATATATATATATATATATATATATATATATATATATATATATATATATATATATATATATATATATATATATATATATATATATATATATATTATATATATGGTTGTGTGTAATTATAAATAAATATAAAAATTTAGAGCACTGATCTCTTATGCAAGGTCCACGGCTGCATCTTGTCCTGCCGTCCTTAAGCGAGCCCATTCGTGAAGCGGCACCAGAGTCAGCAGGGTCTAAAGAATGGCAAGAGGCTGCAAACTAATCCATAGAGAATCGCACGCAACTGGAGTGCTCTACCCCTCGGGCGTCATCCCATGCCATGTAGAGGGTAAAAGGCATATAGTGAAAAGTATACATATTTTAATGTGGAAGTGTTTGATAGCAAGTCTCCTTGGGGGACAGAAATAAAAAATGGACTGAAATGGAGATAAGTTATTGTGGTTTTATTACTCGGAACTAATAGTGTGTTTATTTTCATAAATTAATCAGGGAATATCTATGGTATTATCTTGTGGGTATTTCATATTGAGAATCTTTAAGGGTACTTTACAGAAGATTGAACAGAAATTCCACATCTTCGATGAAGAATTAATCGTGATGAAAGCTAATCCTAAGATTTCATGCTTCGTACACACTCGTATAATAATTGTCTCAAATGACAATGGCAGTGCCACTATAAAATCAAGTGAAAATGGCTTTCTCCTAACTCTTCCTCATGTTAAGCTATTTAACCATGTTCAAACGTAATGCTAGTGCACATTAATGCGAGACGTCTGTCTACTTATGTGAATGAATTTTATATTCGCTCCTTTTTATAACTCTTCAGAATATTCATTACAATAGGGAGCGCTTTTGTGTTTAAGCGAAGCCCTTTTGAAAATTACCTCGGAGTTCTCGTTCTAAAAGAATTTGTGTCTCAATTCGGCAAATCCTAGGAGACCCGCATCATCTCCCGGAAATTATGAGAGAAATGAAAAATCGGGTTTGGATCTTTCCTTCCCTCTGAATATTATGGCGTTATTGCTCTTACTACTACTAATAACCATACTGTTAATAAATGTAATAATAATGTCTATTATATATCTTATAAGCCACAAACAAAGCAAAGTTGTAGAAAAAGAAATTAGTACTTACCTGATTACGAGAAAAGGGAGGAAATTTCATATTTTATTGTTAGGCTTTTCTCTGGTACTTCAAGGTTAAAAACAAAAGAATATGTGTATATATATATACAGGTATATATATATATATATATATATATATATATATATATATATATATATATATATATATATATATATATACATACGTGTGTGTGTGTGACTAGGTAGTTATGCATGTATTTACGTATGTATTTGTATAATTTTCACATCAGTAGCCCCTTCATATGGCTTTACAAATAGCTTATAGGCGATTCATCGGACCTGTACACAAACTGTGTCATTTGTCCCTATTTTGCCTGTACTTCGGTGTCTTGGAGATGAAGGCCCTTCCAGAACAATACCTCTTGCACGCCAAATATGCAACGCATACTTGGTCGTTCTCTCTTCCTGCATTCTAATCCTTGAGAATTGAAGTCTTTTCAGCACTAATTGTCATCCATTGTATTACATGACCGAGCCATCACAAAATAATCTGATCACTTTTATTAACAACAGTAGCCTTTGCACAGCTTTTTGTACGTGCCTCCATATTTGTACGTATGCATTAGTGTTCCGGTGATTTCAAGGAGACATACATGCGAAGGAAACATGGAATGTAATATTAAATCACAACACAGCTGGATTCTAACGAATTACACATTGATTCTTTCACACTCATAATACTAACAGCGAATTCTTGAATTTCAGAATACAAAATTCAGCAGTTTAAATAATAATGAATCGGTGAAATATTTCTTTGAGAATCTGTTTTGTCATGTGAGCACCGAATTAGTAATTCACGTACTAGGTAACTGGCATGTTATCGAACTCTCATATGCGTAGATGAATATATGTATATTCAGTAAAATTATATGTGTTAGACATAAAAATCCACTAGCCTTTAATAAATCCTCAGGTAGGGAATGAGTAGTTTACCTCACTGAAGTCAATCATTTAACTTTCAATACTTTTACATAAATCGGTACCATAAAGATAAGGCTCCGTACAGTATATGAAATTACTCTCTGTAATTTCAAAACACTGGTGCTTAATATAGTATAAGCTCACATAGCATTTAAGATTAGCACTGGCAGTGATATTTAAAGTATCAAGTTGGCAGTGCAGTTTCTGACCAGTCCATAATGAAGCAAGAATGTTATAACAGTTAAAGATATGTATTCTGAGATTTCACAGCCAAATTATTATTATTGATTACATCTCAGATCTTGAACTCACGAATGATATCAGGCACCACCAGTGCAAGGAGTCAGAGACAGTTACACAATTTCCCTATCTGCGTCAGTATTGCTCTCACAGCCGATAGCTAGATATTACTCAGCTCGTTTTCTTCTTAGAGTGTGTATGAGCTGAAGTAGACTTAGACTTTAGTTTTCTGAAAAGAAAACTATTGCGCCGGCTTTGTCTGTCCGTCCGCACTTTTTTCTGTCCTCACTTTTTCTGTCCGCCCTCAGATCTTAAAAACTACTAAGGCTAGAGGGCTGCGAGTTATGTTGGTCATCCACCCTCCAATCATCAAACATAACAAATTGCAGCCCTCTAGCCTCAGTAGTTTTTATTTTATTTAAGGTTAAAGTTAGCCATAATCGTTCTTCTGGCAACGATATAGGATAGGCCACCACCGGCCCGAAGTTAAAGTTTCATGGACCGCGGCTTATACTCGTACAGCATTATATCGAGACCACCGAAAGATAGATCTGTTTTCGGTGGCCTTGACTATACGCTGTACAGAAAACTCGATTGCGCCGAAGAAACTTCGGCACATATTTTACTTGTTTTCTTGTCAGAATGTTTTGTAAAGGTTAGCCCCAGAATTCCACTATGATAGGTAGAGTTTCTGTGTTTATTCCCATTTGGATACAAGGAGACTTATCCAAAAGGTGTGAGGAAATGAAAGGCTAAAAGGGCACTGTGGCTATGACGCTTACATGTTACATTCAAATCCATGCACCAAAGGTTATTTGCCAACCCCCACACACACACACACATACACTCATGTGAGCTTCGTGACCTTGCTGAATTGTCGCTGCTCATGTTGGCATAAGCTTGTTCATTTTTGTCCCCTGCAAATGACGAGGGTTGCACATTCATATCGAAACGGCACCTTGGGTATGTACAGTATATATAGTTATTTCTTTTATATCAGTCACTCTGAAGTAGTTGGTATCTATTTGCTACTGCGGCAGTCATCAGTGAATCATATAGTAAGTACAAGTTCATGTTATTCCATTTCAGTGATAGTGTTAGGGTTGCGTACTCCGCTTCTCTTATTCTACAAAGAGTCTGCTTCTGGGAGGTGCCTCTAATTAGTGAACTCCAAAGCTGTGTGCGGCTTGTCCGAGTATTTAACTCTCTCTCTCTCTCTCTCTCTCTCTCTCTCTCTCTCTCTCTCTCTCTCTCTCTCTCTCTCTCTCTCTCTCTCTCATGTACGCAAACGAGATCAAGATTTTCTTGAGGTAAAATTAAGTATTTATTGTTGTTTGTATACAACTTAAAGTTACTGAAAAGTCGTCGATTTTCTTCAAAAGGAAGGCTGTAACACAGTTGGTATAATGTAAAATTTTCGACAAGTGATTTTATGGTGCATATGGTTTGCTCTGCAGTTTACTTGAGAGGTTATCGTAATATTCAAATACTCATTTCCACTCCGTATGATTTTTTAGAACATTGCTTTAGCTTGAGTTTTTTCTCTACTTGTTCAGTCGTTGCTACAGCCCAGATGAGACAATATATTTCTTTTTAACATTATTGCAAAAATGAGAAAATTTTTTTGTAAGGTACACTTGTTAGAAGTATCCCAGTGTTTCTTAGGATAATATTTTATTAGTTGTGTAGTTTTCTGAACTAATCACTATGCAGCCTGATACATAGGTGATTCTGCGCTCGTTTGATGTCCTCGTATGTACATTAGACTCGTTAGGCTTCTCGTTTTGGCTGCCTTAGGCATACACCAGAAGTTTTTTTTTTTTTACCTGCAGTTTGTCGGAGGTGCTTTGAATCATTGCTTTGCACAAGGTAAATTGCTTTTTTCAAAGGAAAAACAGACAAAAAAAAATATCAAGGCCCAGCATTCAGTGGAAGATGCTTTGTTCTTTAGAGTGAAGTCTTGCCTCCGGGTCCCTTCAACAGGTGTATTAATTAGTATGTGTTGAATGTATTTTTGTAATGGTAGACGCAAGGAAATGCTACCACCCATGCATGCTTTCGTTTTAATGTTTATTTGATTTCCCTTCAGAGTGTTGGATAGCACCATTGGTGTTTTCAGTGAAGAGTGGACTCAACTCTGCTTTTGGTTGACATTGACTAATATGATATTATGGTTACAGGTGTCGATGGCACCTGGATAGTGTTTCTTCCGTTGTTTCTATTATTCTAGAAGCATCAGTAGAACTTGCAATAAAAATTTAATGCTATAATAATAATAATAATGTGGACGAAAAACTACAATGAGCGGTCTTCCGAGATCTCTACCAAAAACCCCTTTCTGTTGTAGGGGTCAGTCAGAATACTTCCAGCCTCACCCAGAAAAAAAGAGGAGTAACAAACATTTTGGTGAGACTACCATTACCACCTGTCTATTATGATTCAGTTATTTGCCTTTTTACGTCGCAAATGACCTCTGTAAAGTCACTAGGTGCAAGCAGAATCATAGAATGGACAAAATGGGGTCTAAAAATCGAAGGATTGCTCCCAGGGAAATCCATGAAGGCATATTGAGCCCCTCCTCCCCGCCCTCCCATTTCCCAGTTCGTGATTAGGAAGTGGGCTTCTGAAATCAAATGACCCAGAAAGACAGGAAGGTACACCAAGCCAGGAGATCCAAGAAAACCAACCACCATCTTAAAAGTAGGTGCCATTCCATGCGTGACAGAAATTTGAATGTGCAAGAGAGAAAGGCCACGGGCCTCGGTGCTCGCTCAACGTCACCATTTTGACTGTCATCATGAGGATGTCCAAACTGTCTGCAAGGTAGATATCATGATTATTCACACCAAGGTGGAAACTTCCAAGGCACCTGACTCATTTATATGCTAATCATGGCAATTTATATGGGGTATTAGTAATTCTGGGTGAATTATGCAAAGCAAGCAGTGAAAATTATTTGTTGATGTGAGGGCCTCTAAGGTTTGTTATTCCTAAGCTGTGGTCTTGATAGGCTATTCGGGAGATGTTCAAGCCGCTAACAGGGATAATTACTCACAAGGGTCGCAACAGCTAAAAAAACTATCAGTGTATAAATGCAGTGGAAACCCGATATATGTATTTATATATATAATATATATTATATGTATGTATGTATACACACATATATGTATGTATGTATACATATATATGTATGTATACACACACACATATATATATATATATATATATATATATATATATATATATATATATATATATATATATATATATATATATATATATATATATATATATATATATATATATATATATATATATATATATATATATATATATATATATATATATATAGAAAAGAGAGAGAGAGAGAGAGAGAGATGTAAGTATTTGTGTGTATATTCATTAGCTGATATATTGATAAAAAATGTCTGATTGCTTTTCTGCCTAAGAATGCACACTTCATCATGTCTGTTTAGATATCGTCCTAGTAATGGGCAACAATAACGTTGAAAGAAGAGCAGTACACGTTAGAATAGATGTTTAGTTCGTAGTATCTGTGATACCATTTTATCAACGTCTAATTATTTTCTGTGTAGCTCTCCGTAGTGCCTTAAGCGTTCTCTTGCACTGCATTTAATAACCGTTGTTAGGCTTATTGGGCCAATTCACATTGTCATACGATCGCAGACTTCCAGAACTGACAGAATTTAGATTAGATTTTTTCTTTTCTAGCCTTTCTTAGGGTATCGAGATTTCAGAGTTACACGCTCCTGTCACTTCCATTTTCTGCCTCCTCTCTGGGAATAAAACTGACTGAGGTATTGCATGCAAATGTGAACCCTTGATGTTCGTTGTGTTATTTGACATTCCATTCTATTTTTTTCTTCGGCGGTGTGGCCTTTTGAACATGCGGTTGTTTTCCACTGGCATGATATATTTGTGTTCGGGTGAAGCTTGGCTGCAGGTTTTCTCGGATTTATCTTTGGAACTTTACTAGAAGAGGGAGAATTCCGTTGACTGGAAAGACTGTGCACGATCGAATGGGCAGTATAGTTATTGTATGGACATGCGTTAGTTTAGATCAAAATCTTGTAACTAATAAATAAAGATTTTGGGGTCAAATCACATGTTTTATTCTTAATTTTTCTGGGTTAAGGAAAAACAAGGAAAAGTCGATTTCTGCCGTGGAAATTTCATAGTATTTCTTGGCAATGGTATGTGGTATTTTATCCCTTCCTGATTTTATAAGATACTGTAAATATTGATGATACAGCTGCGACAGAATGCTTCATTTAGTTCATTTACTGAAAATGTAGGTTTTCGGTTCTCGTTAATCATTTCGCTTACATTAAACTAATGTGGTTCTGTGACGTTATTGATTTGATTATTAGTGAGGTTCGGAGGCACGTGACTTTTATCAAGATCTAGTGACTCTCGGATATTACAGATGAAGCTCATAGTCTTGGAGCCTGGTAGGGTCCCGTATGCACTAAGATGTACCCTAAATTTGACTTCAGATCTTGTTGTTTGGACATGAACGCCATTTTGAAATGCAAGATGGCCGCCTGACAAAAATGATAAAAGTTAGTAAATGACCAGAATATACTCAATATGCATATTATTTCAAAGGCCTTGAATAGGAGAATACATAGTAGGATTGTTTTGACATGAATTTTCATCAGGTAAGGGTATAAATGAAAAAAAATTAAAATGAAAAGAAATTTATTCATACATAATTGTAGATATATGTCTCCCAATACTGTGCGGTAGTAAAATTAAGCAAATAAATCATACACTTGTGTAACGAACTATTAATTGTTTGGAAAAAAAAATCACTCTCTCAAACCTTCATTTCACATTCCACCATTAAATCATCTTCACTGTCTTTGGAATCATTATGACTCTTTCTTATAGTATTATGTGGATTGCTACACTGCCCACTTACATGAGTAGCGTCTGAGGAAGGTACTTTCTGTGGAGCTGGTTCTTTAAGTCTTCTTTTCAATGACATGGTAAGGCTGCAAGAATTTTTCATCAAGTGGTTAATTGAGAAAGTGACTCAAGGTACAGAAAGTACTTTATGTCCATACCTATATACCTTGGAGTTTGTCATGAAGATGACTTGTATAAGTGCCTGAGAATCAGCTCTCAAACTCTTGTGGATGTACCGACACTTCCTTGTCAGCACAAAGAGGCTGATGATAGAATGTTGTTACATATCAACCATGCCATTTACACAGAAGTATTCGAGAGAGTCATAGTGGCTTCACCAGATACAGATGTTTTAGTATGTCTACTGTGCCATTTCAGTGAAACTTGGAAATTCAGTGGTCTAGAAGAGCTATGGGTC
>NC_089798.1:7270196-7285196 GCF_040412425.1 Macrobrachium rosenbergii
GTGTCCAAGTGATTTGTTTAACAACTTTGTCCTAGTTTTCTGTTTCATCATTAATCACCCATTTTCAACCTCTGGCACTTTATCCTAGTTTATAGTCATTTTAAAAATTTTCGTTGGCAGGTGGATTGCCTGTGTTCCTCAATCTGGGTGGGTCAGTTTTCGTCATGGAAAACATTTTTTGTATCCATCCATAAGTTTATGATGCCATGCTCTCGCCTGTCTCCCTGAATAATCCCGATGGGCTTCGGCGCTTGGTCTTCAAGACCTAAATTTCATGTTCAATCAATCAATCAATCATTCTCCCAATCATAGAAAGCTTCCGTGAGATTCCTTGTTGTCTCAGTAATGTGTTCCGTACAGGACTTCGTTAAACTGACGATGTTTTACAGTACAAAATTTGAATATCAGTACTTTATGTTTTGAAAATGTATATAAAGGAATTTTTGCTGATTGATCTAGTACATCAGTAAGAATATTGTGTTCTTTAGGACTCAAGTGGCATGGTTGTGCCCAGCAGTTGTGTGTGGTAACACATGGTGAAACATGGTATTCTTCAGCCAGGATGAAGGGTTTGACTTTCTTTTTTCCTCCCTCAGTGATAATTCTGAACTGTTTTGTGTAGTGAAATTCTGAAGGTAGTAGTATAACGGAGTTTCTGCTTTTCTTTAGCGTTTACTTGGAGAGTTGTGTTCATATTCAAAAATAAAAATATAGTAAAAATCAGAGTAATATTCTGACTTTGTATAAAATAAATGATCAGGATTAAAGCAAAGATTGGTATATTCTACAGCATTTTAAAGTTGCATCGAAACTTTTAATAAAGTTCTGACACAAGCATCTATGGCCTTGCTATGAAATATAATTTAGGAACAGAGAAAATTTGTCGTATTAGATTGTGTGGCTTGTTACACCCCAACAGGATATGAATACTGATACTAATTGATATGAAAAGCACACACTAATTCCAGTTACAGGCACCTACTGCGGTATTTGGAGTTTTGAATGGAAATACAACTTGTGAAAGATGACTAAACAGTAGTCTTTTGTCAGTGGTCTTAATCTTAATTACTTTTTCTAGGGCAAGGGAAAATACTATTCTGTGCTGTCTCTTCTGAAAGAACCCCCTCGATTTGGGACCACCCTGACGTGGTGAGGGGGCTCTTGAACCCCAGGAATCTGTTCCGGGGTTTTGAGTCCAAGAGTCTCATATACCACTCTATATTCCTTTGAATTAATTTTTGTGGAATTTTCCACTTTTGGTCAAATTTATTGGACCTGATAAATGGGAAAAGATATCATAACTAGGATTGGGTTTATATCCGGAGCTAAATAGTGGGAACTGTGGTAGGGCCATCAACTGCCAATGGGGCTGGAACGGATTCCAGGGGTGTCTGGTTCTGGGAATAGGACACTCGACATTCTATCCGGTTTGCCCATGATATGTTTAGGGTGGGGACAGTATTATTGTATTCATGTGATACTCTCAGTCCTAGCAAGTGGGTTTGGCTTACACTTGGGCCACTCTAATCGTGTTGTGCCATCACCCTGTGGGGTAGGGTAGGGGGCGGACATTTGGGAGTCAGTTCTCACTTGTGTCATTGGTGGAAGAATAAACTCCATGAAAAGCTGATGATATCTTTTTAAGGTTTTCAGGTTTACTTTTTTTTCCTTCCCTCAATCTTTATGACAAGTCATTATAAGGATTTGAGTACCCTTGGACCCTTTGATGGTAGCGACTCGGCACAGTTGACAACCGCTGGAACCTCATCTGACAACCCTTCTTTAGAAAAATCAAAACAAAATCAGATTGTAATAACACTGGAACCATATGCTCCAGTACAGAGCAAACCAATAAAAAGTAAATACCGTCTTGACCCAACCTTTGACTCACTTTGACTCACTTTGACTCCTCTTTGGGAGTGGCAGTTGGTCAAGGTTTCTAACCTTAGAAACTGACCCGAAAATATTGACACTCAAGTAGGAAAATAACTTATTGAGCAGACACTCTACGACTGAAATGTCGTTTAGCCAAATAAAAGAAAAGACTTGGCTTATAGAAGCCACAACAAAAAGTCAGTCTGAAAATTATTGAACAATATAAAATATAGATAACGTAAATATAAAAATTTAAAAATACGATACTATGAACAGTATTCAGGATACCATTGTACTTCCTGAGAATAATAACGAGCCAGTTGAAAAGAAAATACTGTTAGACTCACTTAAAAAGAGACTCCAAAGTACAGGATTGCAAACTATATGATCTGCCAAGTAAACAGACGAATAAACAAACCTTAAAAATTTAAAAAATTAAATTTGAGGGTCAAGATCTACCTCACAAAATAAAAAACTTTAGGCCAAATCAGAGAAGTAAGACTATACGTCCCAGCGCCGCTACAGTGTCAAAATTGTAGTAAATATGGACACGCGAAAAAATATTGTCGAAATGAACCTGTGTGCGCGTATTTTGGATCTGAGGAATATGCCATACTATGGAAGTGCAGCGCACCAAAGAGTATAAACTGTGGGCAAAACCATCGTGCAAGATCCGAAGAATGTATGTACTATATATACAATACAGAGGTAAAAATATTACAAGAAAGTAAAAGAAGCTAAATTAGAATTGAAAGTAAGAGGAATTCAAGATCCGTCTAAGAAATGTACATATTCTTCAATAACAAGAACCAATAATGAAACAAAAATTCATACAAATAGAAATAACGGAGCACAGAAAAGTAAATCTCAAGAAGAAATTAATGCTTTAGAAATAAAAATTAAAACGGTAAAGAATAAAGCAACAGGTACAAATGGGATGGATAATATTTTATCCAATTCATTTTAAATATTAATGCAAATAGGAACACAGGAGGATGCCACTACAGAAGTAATAGAAGAGGGTCGTGATGGAATGGAAATTAAAGATAAAAAAAAGGCCTTTGTAGAGAACACCACCCAAAACGAAAAAACCACCTATAATTAGAGCAACTTCGGTTAAACCAAAGACAAAGGATATGAAGAAAGAACAAAAACAAACTAAGCATATACCTTTATCTTCTCCTAAAATAATAAAACCTATGGATACATATATCCAAAACATTGAAGTTGAAGGTGATAATGATTATGTCAAGGGGGAACAGATTACTCCATCACCAATAATTGGTGCAAGAGCAAGTGAAACAAGGAATGTACATGAAAACACGTGTGGATGTAATGATTGTTTTGTAGAAATGTGTAATAATAACAAAAGCATAACAAAAGATGGTTTAACAAACATAAGAAATTTCATGAAATATAGAAAAAAATCTCATCCAACTAAACACAAAGTCCCATGGTGGTCTGAAAAACTAACAGAATTTTAATAAAAATAAAACACCAAATTGGAAGACGATTAGATAATCTGAATAGAAAGTTCAGTAAAATAAATAAAACATTACCGATATTAGAAGGAACTTTACAAAAAATAACTATATTATTATTAGAAATTGATACATTAAAACCTCTTTATAACAAAATATCTGCAAAATTTAAAAGAGAAGTAATCCAAGGAAGAATTGTTTCATGGAGGAAATATGTATCAGATCTCTCTAATAATACTCCCATGCAAAAAATATGGGAAAAATTCAGGAAAATAAATGGTACCCATGTTAAACCACCGAGACATGCGATAATAAAAGCTGGGAAAAGAATACTTGATCCTAAAGAAGTAAGTAATGTAATAGGAGGAAACTTAGCAAAAGTAAGTAGTGACAGAAATTTAGATGAGCATTTCCTCACAAAGAAAAATAGTATATAGAATTAATAACAATAAATTTTGAAACAATAGAAGAGATATATTATAATAGAAAATTTAATAAGTCAGAGTTGGAATTTGCTCTGTTGAACAGCAATAAATCTGCCCCTGGAGGTGCCAGTGTTTGTTTTGAAACGATCTGCCATTTAGCACCATTGGCAAAGGCATACTTATTAGAGTTTTATAACCACTTATGGCTTCGAAATTTATTTCCTGATGAATGGCATAAAGCTATAATTATTCCTACCCCCAAACCTGGAAAAGATCCCAGTAATGTAAACAGTTACAGACCAATTTCTTTAACAAGTTGTTTATGCAAATTACTAGAAAAAATGGTAAATGCTCAACTAACATGGCACACTCGAGAAAATAAAATTTTGACTCCCACTCAGTTTGGGTCACAATGCAACAGATCTACATTGGATTCTCTGTCTAACTTGGAAGACCACATATGAAGAGGATTTGAACAAAAACAAATTACTATAGCCGTCTTTTTTGACATTGAAAAGGCATATGATACTACATGGAGATATGCAATATTAAAAACGTTACATAAAAACATCATCCGTGGACATTTACCTAGGTTTATCCAAAACTTCCTGACAAATCGTACTTTTCAAGTGAGAATTGATGATATGTTGTCAAGTACATTTCCACTTGAAAATGGTGTTCCACAAGGAAGCGTCCTTAGTGGCACACTGTTTACTGTAGCAATAAATGATATCAGTAATAATCTACCTATTGGAATTAAAAGCAACTTATATATGGATGATTTTGCCATACGTTATTCAGCATCTTGCATAAAACATGCAGAGCGAATCATTAATAAAACTATAATAAAAATAGGTGAATGGGCCTCATCTGTAGGTTTCAAATTTTCTATACAAAAGACTCAAGCAGTAATGTTTTATAAAAATAAAAAAGTGGGTAAAAGGTGAAGAAATAAATTTAAAAATCAGAAATCATTCCATACCAATTGGCCAAACAGCAAAATTTTTAGGATTAGTATTTGATACTCACTTGAACTGGAAAGCCCACATAACATACATGAAATCAAAATGTATAAAAGCACTAAACCTAATTAAAAGGAACATTTTGAGTGGTAAACGAGCCTTCTGCGTTAATTTTCAAGGAGATATGGGTATTTTAAGGTCAGTTACCCAGAGTTTACGGGTCGAAATTATCACCCGATATAGTGAAATTAAGCCTAAATTTCTCACTTGCTGCCAGGTTTCAGAAAGTCCATCCTGATTTTTCAGATAATTCAAGGTGTCTACTGTAAAAGGCAAGTGGGTGAATTAGGGTGCATCTCATGCACACGGGAACCCCCCCAGCCCATGGACTATCAGACAAAGATCACCCGTTGTTACGGCACAATTCCTAGGTGTAAATTGATTGCACAGTGCAACTTCTCTTGCTGTGCAGTATGTTTCAGGACTCTGTCTTGCTGATACCAGGTCGGTATTGTGAAACAGAGATACAGCTCTTTTGCTTTGTGTTTCGTTTCCTCACTGTGTTTCGTTTCCTTACTTACTAAACATAGGAACTGCGATCTTCCATTTTCTTAAGTTTTCTGATACTCTTCATAGCAAGAGGCTGATATTACTACTAGTGCCTGATTGCTCATGTATAATTACTATCATTTGTCTGTCAAATGGGCTTGACTGACCGATGTGCATAAAAGTGGTTTTGCAACTAACACCACCTCCCCATGGAAAGTTTTGCCTTAAGACACTTAACTCTGTTTATGGAGAGTTTCGACCTCAGAGTAATGTTTAGGAATGGTGTTGTAAATAAACTTGCTCTTACAAGATATATTTACATTGCTCTTACAAGATATATTTACATTATGTTTATTATTGTATTATTATTCTTAGATGGCAACTGTAAAATTTACGTATATCCTCCGAGTTGAGCGATGTTGCATTAAATTTTGTGTAGAGGCCTCAGTGAACTGTTTGAGTGTTTTCTTTTACCTGGATGTACAGTTTTGAACTATAAAATCTTGCATTATGGTGGCAGGGTAAATTTATGCACCCAGTCCTTTACTACTTATTGCAGTCCAACATAGCCCCTGTTGTTCTTGCTGTCCTATATGCCCCTAAGAAGTTGGCGAAAGTAACAAAAAAAAAAAAAAAGTTGTTTTGGTGATGGTAAGCACTTATAAAACTCCCGCCCTGCACGTAACCTTGTCAGTTTTTTACAACTTTAGCTCTTTGTTATCCTTGTAGCTTTATGTACGTTGCCTCCTGTGTTTCCCTCTTATAAGATATTTTTTAACGATTTTTAGTTATGTTCTTAGTCTAGTCTCTTCTCCTCATATTTGGGATTTTTCCTGTTGTTTGATCAAGTACTTTTCTTATTTGGTCGTTTCATTTTCTTTTCTCTTTTGACTTTGCATATATCCCAGTATATACGAGATCAAAATTTCATCTCTGTACATACAGCAGATATTGTATCCTATGTTTGAGTACTGGTTATATATTCCCCACACAAATTCAGACCTGGTTTGTAGAGAGTTAACGGTCGCACAGGGTTTACTTGTTCGAAAAATTTCGATACGACTGGATCGTATGGATTACGTGAATCCTCTCTGTATTGCCCACTCTAGTATTTACTTACTGTACACTGATAGTATCAGCCTGTATGCGATGAGAGAAATAAAAGTAGCATTTCGTGGTGTGCTAAGTATTTCGAGAAGTAACTTGAATCCTCCACATGTTTTTCTCACCATGGGGCATCATTTTTGTTTTACATAATTAGAACACAGCCCTCAACACAGTGGGAGGAATTAAGATTTTAGTTATCAGAATATGGTATGTAGAAAAGAAATTTTCAACTTTTTAAATACTGTATAGGATATTTATAATGAAATAATGGTCGGACGAAAGTATGAGTGCTATAGAAAAGACAGCCACTCAGAATATGTTGCTCAGAATTTTTGGAAGTTACGTCTGAACTCACTATACCTCATCAGTTATAATTCCCCTTGGGTGCAAGTCATTGCTGAAATACAGTATAGTGAATTCGATATTGTTTGATCTTTCTGGCTTAATATTTGTGAATATAAAAAACTAAGGCATGAATAAAAATTCATAGTTCATAATTAGCAAGTGAATAGGAAAAAGTGAATATAAAAAACTAATGCATGTATAAAAATCCATAATTAGCAAGTGTTAGAGACTTACTAATAAACTTTCATGGTGGAGATGAGTTGATAACGATTCAAAGTTCAGAAGCTGCATTCGATAGGAGTATGTACGACAGATTCGATGTCAACTTCTGTCTCTCTTGATAGTTTGGTGGTCAGAATCACCGTTTATCGTTGTTTCTGCCAGGCCGTGGGTAGATTCCTGACCAGCAAAGCAGCGCTTTCAATTATAATTTTTCTGTGGTGCAAGTTATACCCGAGGCGTAGTAAATTCGACATTAATTAAATTACATTTGTGGATACATATAAATATATAGAGAGATATATTTACTGTATATATATATATATATATATATATATATATATATATATATATATATATATATATATATATAGAGAGAGAGAGAGAGAGAGAGAGAGAGAGAGAGAGAGAGAGAGAGAGAGAGAGAGAGAGAGAGATATTTACTGTATATATATATATATATATATATATATATATATATATATATATATATATATATATATATATATATACATATATATATATACACAAGTAAAAATGTACTTAGTTTACAAAAGCATTTGTTACCTATTATTTCCTTTGAAGCTTTGCTGTGGCTTAATCATTTTTTATTGAAAACATTGCTAATATTTTTAAAATTGATGTGTGAAGAGAAGTTTGGATTATCAAGGATGATGCAAGGGAGAAAGTAGTGTACAAGAAAGAGAAGGGTTAGGAGAGTGTCAGTATGAAATAAATGGATTTATATAAAGGAATTATCTGAGAAACTGGAAATAATCGAATCTAATCTCTGATCGTCTTAGACACGTGAAATTGAGCCCCAAGTAAACATGTTAACAAGCACGTGTAAAGAAAGGTGAAAACGAATAAGTAGAAGAATCGTGTTCAAGAACTGGAAGGTAAAGTAATAGAAATGGACAATAAAATTCAAGGTATGTAGTTAGACGAAGGTTATTTTAAACAACCCTGGGTATAAGGATACGACAAAAGATGAAAATATTCAGATATAGTTGACACAGCCTGTACCGGCTAGATATATTCTCAGGCAGAGAAAGTATTAAGAGAGACATTAAAAAATTATTAGAACAAATAGAATTATTTGCCAGAGCTTAAGAGATCCAGCACTGACTTGCAATAAGCTCCCAGGCCTAAGACTACGAAGGAATTGAAAATATAATGATGAATGCATGAGGGAAATGTATGGATAAATTTGAAACGAGAGTATTGTTCAGCGCGAGACAGGACACGAGCGAATGTTTGTGGGAATTTGTTGATTGGATATAGGAATTGAATGAATATGTGCAAGGGAGTTGTCAAAGGGGTGATACAGAGAGAGAGAGAGAGAGAGAGAGAGAGAGAGAGAGAGAGAGAGAGAGAGAGAGAGAGAATGTGCACGTAGTCGTGAAAAGGATGAGAAACAAGCATCCAGGAGCAGAGTTAAGGCTACTAAACTGGTTTCACTGGCAGAGGCAGGGAAATATGTAAATGATAGAATTGAAGATTTTGATGTCACACGTGTAGGTTCAGAGTATTCAGATGGCTGAAGATCTTTATTGCGTGTTAGGAGAGCTGTTAATCAGCTCAGTGGTCTGGTAAAACTAAGGTATACCTTTTTTGCGTATTATGCAAAAAGGCGACGACATATACCCAGAAACTTTAACGATGGCATCATGGCTGAAGAGTCCTCAAATAATGAGGGAAAGGGAATTAATCTTAGGTGTAATTGGGAAGGAAGGGTATGTGGCAGGAAGACAATCTGGGTCATTTGAATGTAAATGCTAGAAATGTAAACACAGATTTCACCCGCTTTCTTAAAGTCTCAAAATATACAGGACTGAATCTTAGAACTCGTATTGGTGTCACCCCCCCGCCCCCCCCTGTTTTTTATATGAATTAGCAACTGATCAGGGAGATTTGCAAAGCCAGGCTTTGTAAGGAACGCCCAGCATATAAAGGAACTGTTTAATAAGGAACCTGTTGGAAGTACGAAGAGAAGGAATGGAAGTTGTCGATCTCAACTTCATTATATTGTGAAAGTGAACAAAACAGAGAAATACATAGAGGGGAGACTGTCAGTGTAATGCTGAGAATTGAAATATCAGTACATCAGTGTTTAGATTCTGGGGCTAATTGTAGTCTGATATCAGGAAGGTGGCATGAAAAGTTTTTAAAGCCAAGAAGTGTGAATCTGTAAAATTAGCAATTACGTATATGATATAGCTGGTAATGAAATGAGCATTTTTGGATATATAATTGTAAATGGTCATGGAATTTACGTAGAGAAATGCGTGTTGTGCGTAATAAATGATCAGGGAGCAAAAATCTAGGGATTTTTATCAAGATTGCCTTGATCAGGGAGCAAAAAGTCTAGGGATTTTTATCAAGATTGCCTTCTTGGTATAAATGTTTTAAGGTCTTTATTCAATGAATGGAATCTATCTGTGTTGAAGATAAGAGAGACTAATTGTCCAAAGAAAAAAATTCAAAAATTAGATCGTTCCATAGGAGTACCAGCACAGTATATCAGAATTGGGCAGATGAGCAGCTAAATTATGTAATTAGTTTACCTAGACAAAAGAGAATAATTCATGGTGGAATTTGGAAGACAAACTATTCATTGAGGAATGTGCCTGGGGAGAAAATTGTCTTGGTAGGCATTACGTATGATAAAAATAACCAATTATGGTTTTATAGTAAATGAGAATAAAGAGGAAATGGCAGTCGAAGCAGATGAAAAACTGCAGAAACTGGTTAAGTTATAGAGGTGATCAAAATAACGTATCCAGATAGAAGAAGCACTGCGTAAGCTGGAAGAATTTAAAAGTACAAGAATTGTTTTGAGCTCCATGAAGAGCACATGTGAACAGCAAAATAAAACTGAAAGAAGAAACTCCAATTAAAGGGCCATACAAGTAAACTGTCCCAGCATTTATACCGAAAACCAAACAGCTTTTAGAGGATTTGACAAAAAGAGGAGTTATTGAGGAAAGCAAAAGCCCTTATGCTGCGCCGATAGTTTGCATTAGAAAAGGGAAGAGTGACTTTGGTTAAGGATTGTCTGTAGGTAGTTAAATAAAATAACTATTAGGGAAGCTTTTCGCCACATTAAATCTCTTAAAGTCTAGATGTACTTGACGGAGGTAACTTCGTTTCGACATTTCACCTAGGATAAAAGTATCATCATGTTAAAAAAAAAAAAAATCAAGAAAGCCTACTAAACAAATAGCCACGCATTTTTACAGAGAAGTTAAAAGTATTATTAAAGGGATAAGTAACTTTAGTCCGAAGGTAAAACGGAATAAATGCTCGGATTAAATGCTATTTTCTCAAGACTAATTTCATACAGGTAAGTTTTTTAACCAGTAAATAAGGTATCTGGCCAGGTCCAGAGAAATTAAGGGCTGTAAAAGGCTGGAAAAGACTGGACACAGTAAGAAGTGAGAGGGTTTTTAGGGTTTTATATTTTATAGGCGTTTTCGAAGAAATTTTGCACAGATAGCCAAGCCACTGAACACACTGTTAAAATCAGCATTAGTATTTTAGTGTTTATTTGCTTTATGACAGAAATACATGCTCTGTGTCACTAGAGACAGATGTAATGGGATAGACTTACTGACCTTTTTAACTTGTCGATGTTCTCAGTCGTTTGGACTCTGCTTATTGCAGTAAACACAGCTGAGAGGAAAATGGACGAGCTATCCCCATCCTAGGTCAAAGGTTGGGCATTTGTTTTTTATAAGTTAGCAGATAACCGCAGCGCATCATGGCGCTGAGTATTCCATCTATGAAAGCGTAGGTTCGTAGGAAAATATAAGTAACCTTGAGTTTGGTAAATCTAGGTGGGAACAAATTAAGAAATATTATATAATATATATTATATATATATTATATATATATATATATATATATATATATATATATATATATATATATATATATATATATATATATATATATATATATATACAGAGTAGAACAGGCTCCTCTCATTTACAGCTTCCATTGATCAATTCACATCTTTTCACCAGTCTATTCAGCTGTGAATGGGCACCAGCTTGATCTTAGGTGAAGTGAAATGTATAGATCTAGCAACTTTATCAAATCCCTGAAGATATACGAGAACCAAAAGGCTTACCCTTCTGGCACTACCTACTCTAAAAGGGGAAATAAGATATATACTGTATATACACACATACATACACACGTATATATATATATATATATATATATATATATATAATATATATATATATATATATATATATATATATATATATATATATATATATATGTATATATATATATATTGCAGGTGATATAAGCTGAAAATGTCAACATCATCCTGATACGGCCATTATGTCTGTGATTTACCCAATCAGCTACAGAATGCATAGAAGGAGAGGAACCAGATATGCAGCTGCATATGCATGAAATCATATCGTGGTACCATAACATGAAACCTAACTAAGATTTCATCCCCTCTCTACCCCACCATCAGTGAACGGGCACATTTAATCCTCCGTACACATTTTCGACAGGCAGTATCACTTGGAAGTATATATTAACATTAATAACCTCCGTGGAGATTGGAAGTTCTAACATTGAAGCAGTGTGCTGAATGCATTCACATGCTGATGACAGAAAAGGAAAGTGTTTAGAATGTAACTGAATATGTACGGAGTCGTAGCTGGCACAGCTGCATCCATAACTACGGTTTCACCGCCTTCCCATCGCATAGTCAGTGATTAAGAATGTTTATTTCATCTATTCAATGGCACTGATATGAAGTACACGTTATAAGTAGTCAGTAGCACCTGAAAATAGGTGTTAACCATATCATTATATTTGGAATTTTAGCCTCAGTCTGTAAAAGCGGTAGTCTAATGCTTACCCACCCAGCTGCACAGGCATTAAAGGCTTAGAATCAGTTATGCAACTTCATGTGCATGGAATCACAGCAGGTACCTCTGCACCCCTGACGTCAACCTCTTCCTGCCCCACCGGCATTAGTGGGCTTATTGCTTTAGTGTCGCTGGTATAAATTCCAAGAAGGATATTGTAATCATCCATTTTCAGGCGATATAGCTCTTTTATAATGTGTAGAACACTTAAGGCCCATCGGCGAGTGGGATTAAATGGATCCGCTTACATTTGAAACCAGGGTTAAGGGCGCGGTGGTACCCGTTCTGTTTCCATGCATATGTACTTGCGTATCTGATTTCTCTCCTTTTATTACCTCTGCAGAAGATACATGTATGATGGACTACAAGTTACAGTATATAATGTGTTTGCACCTTCGGGTTATTCTTATAATTGTCAGAAGCCACTCTGTAGTAAGATATATCCGCAGTGAATTGCAATACCTAATTTCTCTGGTAAACTAGAGCGTAAGGAATTACTTTTTTTTTTCTTTATTTCCTAGACTTGTATGTGACGGGTTTTTACGTTAGAAAGTGAAAGAAAGACCAGTAAAATAGAAAATACGGAGTCAAACCTTCAAAATGAAAATCCATCAGTATTCACCAATGCCACCCAATTTCCATATTATCGCCTGTCTCCCTTTCCATCCATTTGGTTTCTGAAAGCTTCTTTTCATAGCACTCTCTCCTCTCTCTCTCTCTCTCTCTCTCTCTCTCTCTCTCTCTCTCTCTCTCATATTGTGATGGCGCTGTATGCTTTTCAGTAGTATGCAATATGATAGCTCTACATCATTTTACTTTGGACAAGTTAATGAGAAAACATACATTTTATGTAAAAAGGTTCGGGAATTTTTTGCAAGTAAAAATCATAACTGAATTAAAAAGAAAATTTAGCACCATGTTGGTGGGTTAGCTCGTTTGATTTTTTCGTCCTGGGGCACTCTATCAATAAAACTACTCCATGTTTATTAGAAAAAGAGGATTGTATAAAAGCTTTCATATCCGATCCATTCCATTGAAATGAGTGAATGCAAGGGACATGAAACGCTATACATTGTAAAACTGAATCATATATATATATATATATATATATATATATATATATATATATATATATATATATATATATATATATATATATATATATATATATATATAATGTATTGTAAAGATCATGTGTATTATATATATGTATATATACATATGTATAAATGTAAATATATATATAATGTATATATTTATATATATACATATAATGTATATACTGTATATGTGTGTGTAGTATAAGTATACGTATATATGTATACACAGTTAAATCTACTAATAGTCGTGAATGTTGATATCTCAATTTCTTTCAGAGGGTTTAGTTAGATACACATACATAAATACGTACATACACACACACATACATACATGCACAATTAGAACTACTAATAGTCGTAAATACTAGATATCTAAATGTGTTTCAAAGTCGGAATAAAAGGTTTCCAATAGTTGATTCGTGGTGTTCAGATCTGTACTCGGAAGCGGATTTTTCTTTCCCCAGTGACTATAGCGGTTGAAGGACCTCCCATAACTGTGGAAATGGTTTCTCCAATTGGTTAAATTTGTTAGATTTATAGATGAGAACGCTGCTATTTAGACTGGTCCATTGATTAAAGGCTCTCTTGTTTGTACAGAAAAGGTAAATAAGAAACGCTTGTTCACTTTTTTTCCATTGTTGTACAGAATGATAAAGGAACTATAATCACACGAAGAAAAGTTTTATTTAGGTTAGTTACGTTTTACAGTTGAGATTATGGGTTCAGGAAAAATGTGCTGCGAGAATATTCCGATTGGCTCAGTAATACACAAATACCCATTTATTCATATGTTTATGAAGAATTAGGTACTGTGGGGTCTTACTTTTCCCTTTAATGAAAATTTTTCTAACATATTTAATACCTGAAGGGTGGTAACGGCACAGGATATATCCTCATTTTTTAAAAAAGGCATTCGCCTTTGAAGTCCGTCGTTACACTGCATAATTGAATTTCAAATAAATATGTACTTTTTGATTCCTTTATGTTCGCATTCCTTCTGTTATTGCTCATTTCAGTTAGTCTTACCTTTATGATGACAAATATATCTATTTCTTTCTTTCTCAGTATTTTATATATACATATACGAGTATATATATATATACAGTATGTATGTATATATATATATATATATATATATATATATATATATATATATATATATATATATATATATATATATATACACACTATATATATATAAAATAAAATCTATCAACTATACGTCTATCCCCTTTTCTGGCGATGGGTAAAGGAGGTGTTAACTTCCGGTTCAGAATTTTTTTTTTTTTTTTTTTTTAGATTATATATGTTGCAAACCTTCCCTGTTGTCTTTAGTTTACCACCTTCAGCAAACTACTTGGTACTTTTCGATTCTTAGTTCATAGAGGCACAAAGGATTTTTTGAGACTGCGCTAAGCTACTGCACTGTGTATATATATATATATATATATATATATATATATATATATATATATATATATTTTATATATATATGTATATATATATATATATATATATATATGTATATGTATGTATATATATGTATGTATATATATATGTATGTATGTATATATATATATATATATATATATATATATATATATATATATATATAAATAAATGTGTGTGTATAATGACTGTGAAGTGGCCAATGTTGTTGAAAAGTTGTGGTTCAGTCACAATTAGAAGTTTGAATGTGGAAGTAACCTTGTTTTTGCCGCCTTTCTCTTTTAAGGGAAACGGATTAATGTTAAAAAAATATTAGTTTAGATTTAACACATGAAGGTTTATAATGTCTGATGTAAAAGTGGTTAAATATTATTTATTCTCTGGTCGATCTTGTTTTTATTTACGTGAATGCTTTATGCTCGTTACACGCCCAAGGTACAAGGATCGTATATCCATTTAACACTTCACACATTCATATAATTGCAACTTCACTGGTACTTATCATTATATGAAGATGCAATAGCAGTTTGTTGAATTAATTTTGTTGCAAGTCACCAGGAAGCCAAGAGTTTATAATTTTGCAGAGA
>NC_089798.1:7290196-7305196 GCF_040412425.1 Macrobrachium rosenbergii
CTTAATTTTCAAATGTCAAGTGGCTCGCTGTAATGACAAAAACTTCAAAGTATATTGATACTAAATCGCTACGTAGAGGAATATCAATATAAACCAAATTCGTATTTAAAAATTAAAACCAGATGCAGTTGACCCATTGCGCTTAAATTCTAGAAACTGAATATTTTCAAAAAATCATTGCTTCGTTACAAGGAATTACTGTTGTTGAGGTTTCGCCCTGTCTAGGTACATTGTGTCTCAAAAATATAGGGTTCAAAGCACTAACTGGCAATGGACACATGTGCTTTTAACAAAGCGAGATCTGCCCGGAGGCTTGATGTCTCTCTTAAGCGTTTTTAGTCATTACTCGGATTAATTGGATTTCGAAACGAAATAACACCCAATCATTATTATAAGGGAAAAAGTCTCAAGCTGGCAAATTTTAAGGGTTAGATTCATGGCAGATGGCGACACTGGGTACGCGATGACTTCTTGTATTGCAGCGCTTGCCGTTATTTTCGATGAGCGAGCGAAAAAACCAACAAACAAATTAACAAGGAAACAAACAGAACTTGTAGGTTGAGTCCTTTTCATTGGATTAAACCAGTTTTCGTACAGGAGCGGTTGTGTTCGATTCCCGTTTGAAGAAATATGTTTTTTATATAAATCAGATTTTTATAAGAATCAATTTAATAGTATTTTGATAGTAATGCTGCTGTTACGTAATACCCTCTCTTCTTTGTACTGTTTCTCAGAGAATCCGTTTCGTTGCTCGGAAGTCTGGCCGCTGTAAATTTCCCTTCCGAGACGAACACAAAAGCTCAGAGATAACGTTGTTCTATTCAAAATGGCTCAAATGCATTCGCCCTATAATTTCACGGGAGGAGCCAAGAACTGCGGTATAATACTGCCATATAGCATAACAAAGCACGCTCTTATATGGCCTTTACTGGCGAAATCTCGCTCTCGAGAACTGAGGAGCAGCCTCATTTGGGAACGGCTTTCAGATCAGCCTCATGAAATACGGCTGAGGGAAAGAAGGGCTTCATCCTTCCGCGAGATTTTGGAATCCGAACAATAGGAGGAAAAAAGGAGGTCGACCTAAACACTGACGATATAATCTTTACACCTGTCAGGACTTTTTTTTCGCCTTTTTTCTATGCATCCCGAGCTTTGTATTATGTTTAATCGGCTTTATTTTGTCATATATGATGTTGACGCGTCAGCACGCACACACACACACACACACACACACACACACACACACACACACACACACACACACACATATATATATATGTGTGTGTGTGTGTGTGTGTGTGTGTGTTTGTAATAAATATCTGTCTGTGTATCAGGTCTGTGCCTGTATTTATATTCAGTTGCGTATCACAAATAATTTTGAGCTTACGAAAATACTGTATACGGTTATGTAGGTGCGCGCGCGCGCACACACATGCACGCATTTATTTATTTATTTATTTATATATTTATTTATTTGTACTTACAAACACACCAGTGGGAACAAAGTTACTTTTGGTGTACGCGTAAGTTTAGATGTTTTATATATTTTTATATGAACACACTTGTAATGTACCTTAAAGAAACCTTAATTGTATAGGGTTCTTGCTGGATATGTTAGTCGCCATTAAATAAAATTAAATGCACCCTTTGACTATGCTACCAAGCAACTTTGAAAATATTGGTCGTTACTGGTTTTGTTAAGAAGAGTTCAATTTATAACGGTTTTATAGCTCCCTTAGTTGATAGACTATAAATTCAGGTTTAATGGTTTTCAACAATTTTCCACTTTACAGCGCTTAAAGTTTAATAGTTGGTTAACTACATGTAATATAGTATTTTCATTTTATGTGATATAATGAGAGAGAGACGATTGCTAATCGAAATTCGGTTAATATTCAGAATAGAGACTTCCTCAGAACACGATTGGTCAGATTTTATTGTCAAAATTTTTCACACCATATGATTTATCATCACGGTAGGTGTAAACGTGCAAAATCTCTGCACTTTGTAATTGATTACGAAAATATATAACCTTTACGGTCTCTGTTTTTAATGGCACAGGAATCTGTTTTCTTTATTGTCCCTTTTCTTCACTTCATCAATGACAGGACTTAATTTCATTTTTAGATGATTTTCCTCTTTATTATTCCCGTTCGTTTCTTCCTGACCATTTCTCTTATGCTCGCTCTGTTGTGCTGCATCTTATAGTTGGCTGATATTATTGGGGTTTTGGGCAGACGCAGGTTTAGTCAAGCGAAACTTGTTACAGACAAACTCATTTCAGATCTGCGTAATTCTCTTCCTAACTTTCCAGTGTACCTGAGAATCTGGAGTGCAACTATTTATATCACTTAAGTCATTTTAATACTGGTAGTTCATAATGGCATGCGGTGACATGAATATGAGGGTGATCTGTGTAGACTTCAAGTGTACTCCTTAGCGTCAGCTACTCATTTGAATCTCAATGTGGAACTTTGCTGCTTGTGCACCTAGCATTTTTTCATGTTTTGTCAGACTTTTCCTTGATAAAATATTACAAACATTTTCATTTTAACCTTAGATCCATGATGTGTGTTTGGCTAAAATTTCTAAGGTAGCAGATCCAAAGAAATGAAAAAATTCTTAACATAGTTGTGTTCATATCATCCACTTTCTTATCGATATAATTGATATCCTTTTTTATGAATTCCACTCAAAGGCTAACGGATCATTGGGGGATGATGTTTATTTATTGGCTATGACTGCAACATATGTGCAAGCAAAGACGATATATTGTGAGAATGGATTCGTTACTTGATTTTTGGAGACAAATAGCACAGTTGTATTACATGTGGTACCTCGTGAGTTATCTCCTGTTGTGGGTGCGTGTCTTTTCACTGCAGCATTTCAGTTTCCTATTGTTATTGGCTTTAGGTAACTTAATTTTAGGGGATGTGTTAATTTGTGTTTCAGTGCTGAAGATCCATCTACTTTTGAATCAACATTTGTTCCAAAACATACCTTCTCAGAAAAATTTTGCTGTGTCTGTCGCCAAAACCTTCAGCATCATTAATATGATCTCTGTTCTTTCGAAGTTTTACTCTATAAATATTAAATTACAAAATTACAATTGTTAGCATTTATTCATTTCAGCTAGAGGGAATTCGAAAAATTCTGATCAGTATTTTTACAAAATTTTGTCACTCAAAAAAATCAGTTACTCGTGCTTAGGTGAGTAATATCTTTAGTTTATCAAAATTAAAACGTATGAATAGGGGTGGTCCTCTTTCTCACAATGTAGAAACAAGACTGATCAGCTACGTTCATGGTTAAATACTTTTCTTTACATGTAGATTATATTTAAAGATGAGATTTTTTTTTTTTTTACATCAGAAGCTTTACAGTGGCTATTTTCCGTTAAATATTGCAAGCTCTCCACAGCATTATTGAGACATTTTTTCAGCAAAATAGTTTTCTCATTGTCTATATGTCACAGTATCTGTAATCCCTGAAAATGTTTCGGAAATAGGGACAGTCCCTGAATATATCGGTTATTCATAGCTCTTTAACGAAACAAGATCGTTCTCACCAACTTCGCGGTAACCAATACGTATAAGGTAGTGGATGGGTGGGGGAATGCTTGGTGTTCAGGAAGGTTTTGCTTCCAGGTCTGATAGGATGCTGCCCTTCAAGTTAAATCAGGTTAGAGGAATTTATGTTAGGACTGATCCTTGTTAGTAGTTATCCCAGTTAGTAGCACTGGCTTTACTTTTAAGCAAGATCAAGTAGGTTCCTTGGGGCAGGGTCCTCTCCACCTCCCTCTACCCCGCTGTCAGGAAGGTCGGGACACCGTAGGTTAGGCCAAGGTAGGCATATCGGAATCAAAAGAAAATCGCTGAAAATTTTAGGAACTATATGTATTCCAGAATTATACATATTCCTGGAACATATACAATCACCACAATTTATTAGCTGAATCTATAATTATTTCACGTAATTATCAGCTGATAATCCCAGCTTATGTAATTTTGCAATAATAGGACATCAGTACTTATACATCGGTCCTTCATCTCCAGTTTAGGAAACTTACGCTGTTTAAGGCTTAAGCGTAGAGTGATTATGTACAACTCTTCCAAATAGAGCTTACTCTCATCTGGGATATGGTCGTTCATAAATGTCACATACGTGTTACGTATCATGGTGTCAACAACACACACAAATTTACAATTATTGCTTTTTGTTGTAACGCTAGAAGTCCACTGTTTAAATAGTTGGTTATGTTTCAGTACTCGTAACGTTATTATACCACGTATAATTAACACTTGTGCATAATCATTCAAACAAACGGTGCTAGTCGGAATAGAATCAACCTTAACTTCCAATTGATCAACTGGCTAAGCAGTTTTCGTTGACATTCGTAATACCAATAGTGGGAGACTTTATTTTTTCACTGGATTTGTAACGTTTCTGTCATTAACACGTTCATACTTAAAATGAAATAAACTTAATTTAAATTTTTTTCTTTTTGCTAAACCTACTCACACCGGCTCTGCATGTTCAATATTGATATCTTAACCATTGTTATAATTTAGACGTATATTTGTAAACAGCATTTTAACCCAATTTACACTAGTGATGCCTAAAGTGAGAATGTTCATTAAGCTGAAAAGCAGATCAATTTCCTCTCGATAGAATGCTATATTTCCGTCAGGTGATCTAATTGTAAATCAGTTTTTCCTAATTTACTTATCGTAAAATCACTAATAAGCTAATGTTTGATCTTTTTGGCACACCTCAGAACTGTCCTGAAATGCCTAAATCTACTACCTTCCCAATTCTGGTATTCACACCATTAGAGGTAATTGTTTGATCACCTTAAAGAAAACATATTAGTCTCTAGTTTTTAAACTTGTCTCGCTTCATTGGTACTTTAATATTTAAAGGTAAATAAAATAAAATAAGATCAAGGAAACTGTGCATCCTTTAGTCAAAGGTTTCTCACCAACTTTTTTTTAAAGCTAATTATTGTTTTTTTGTGGGTTTGAACGGCTCAGTCACTACAATAACAGCACACTACTTCTGCTACAATGTTCTTGAGATTCCCCTTTTTGTTTGATGGAAAGTTCGGTAGGCTACACAATAGGCCATCTTGCCATGTGGAGTTAATATCCGAATGACGGTATACATCAGTGATTTAAAATTTGTAACCTTCACTATAGTATAACTCGAAGATATTAGCACCAATTTCGTCTTTTTGAGATATTTTTTATAGTGCTTTAAATTATGAAAAACTGCTATCAAAATCAAGCAAATATTTATTCATTTAAACATTTTGCTTTTGAAAGGGAGAAACATCAGACCGTGTTTAGCTAGAAAGGATTTAGGATAATGGTCGCTCTTTTTTATTTGCTCTCAGGAGATTTTCAAACCATGTTAAGTGATATTTCAACTTTTATATTTACAGAGTATGTATTTTTTTTTTTTTGCGGTGAAGTCGAATGCTTAAATAGTGCACTTTCACCCTCTTCTGCATTTTTATAATTTCTAATGTGTATCATTCCTTTACTGACTTTCTTTGACAGCTTGTGCAAAGTAATTCTGTCAGCCTGAGCTAACATCATTTCGTAATCCAAACCAGTAGCTGTGGTTTCTTTGTATCATTTAGTCTTCTAAACTGTAACATCCCGTCATTTATTACCTATACCGTTACAGATATTTTTCGCTGTATCAGCATCGTCTTCTGCGCCTTGGATTGCCACTTCCTTGAGTCCTCATGAATTGTCACCAGAGCCAACTCCCATTATCTTTTAATTTCAGTATTATCAAGTTGGCGGGTTTCGTTTTCTATGTTCCTTTTGCCATTTTCTTTTGTATTCTGGTGGCCTTCATTTACCCGTTTTACTCGGAGTCCATTGTTCCCTTTCCTTACCCACCTATCTTCCATGTCTTTAATACACGCGTCTTTACTTCCATTATCTTTTACCCCCCCGCAGTTATTAAATATGATAATTTGCTGGCCTTCAGTTTGATTTTAGTGTACCATCCAGACTGAAGATTCTGTTTCTTTTTTGAGTGACGCAAGCCTTTTTTTCTGTAGCATCCATAACCCAATTAGTACTTCGTGTTTTTCGCATAACTACTGTATATTACCAACCTAGTTCATCACATGTCCTCTATCTGTGTGTTTCGATGTGATAACTCAGGCAAGTCATTACATGTGAAAATGTTGCTTTTCTCGAAGAATGAAGCAGATTTTGCCGAAAAATGGCCACTTATTCTTTTTTTTTCTTTTTGTCACATTTAATTTTGTCAATTTCATCAGAAAGAAAGATGTGGACATTTGTCTATATATTTGAAAGAATGTACATTTTCTTGGCCCACCAGAATCATTTAGCACACTTTGAAGTTTCATGCCGGGATATGTTACGTTGTTTCAACAGCAATTCTCTATATGCAGCGTCTTCATCAAGCCTTTGGAAAATGGCATAACTTTTATTGACTTGATTTCTCCGCCTTGACATATTATGGATAATATACTTCAATACTTAATCTCTCATGTAAACGGTTCTCATAAATATGGATTTATGTTCTAATTTAACGAAGCGCGTTGGTCAAGTTACATCTTGCATTCTAAATATTACTGTATTAGGAGCTTTCCCTACTCTGAGAATTCGATGCGACCATCGGTTATTAAAGATTGTTATTAGGGTTTAAAGCTTGGAGGTGTTTCAGCAACAAATCTTCCATTACCCCTTCTTCTGTCACCTCGAGTGATTGAGGATGCCATTCTTCTCTCTCTCTCTCTCTCTCTCTCTCTCTCTCTCTCTCTCTCTCTCTCATTAAAAAAATACTGAGAGTTAATATATACAGTGGTATCAAAGAGTTTCAGCAGACATGTATCCCCGATAAAACAGGACTTTCACCTAGGACGTAGAATAGCCTAGTGAAGAGTACTTCACCCAGGCAGAATGAATTTCAGATTTTTTACGAATAATATGAAAATATTTGAAATTATCAATAGTACTAATATGCCAAAAGACTCACTAAATCATTATATTCAGTGCTGAACAAACAAAAAATATGGAAAGAAGTCTCTTAGCTACTTTCCATTCCCACTCTGATGTGACTTTTCGAAAAAAAAGTACATAGATTGAAGTTAAAAGATTCCGTCGGGACAGTTGATCTGGACAATCAACACTTTTCAAGAGGAACTGGTTTCCTGATATAGGGATACTTTATTCCGTCTTATTTAAAATTACCCCTTTTCTCTCAAGATATTTACCTAAAAATTACCGGTACTCTGCTCTTATTACCTTTGTTCTGTTTTCTTTCTCCCTGGAAGCTTTGCACATCTGTTTTCCTGGAACCATTCCTTCTCTCTTCCATCACGTTTCTTTCTTACTATCCGTGTATCTACATAGAGGGATTCCTCCTCCTCTTCCTCTTCCTTCTCCTGTATTTACTTGGTGTCCTATTCAATCCTGGTTGCAGTAATTGCAAGGGAGAAGGTCGATGTAGCAAGATTGCATGCCACACGTAACGACCAAAATAACAGGCATTACAGAACCTATTGTACGAGACTATTAGACCCCATCAAAAGGTATTGCCAGAAGAAGAATAAAGCTACGCGAAATTAAAGTAAACTCTTCCATGGGGGAAAAAACGGTTGCTGGGATAGCAGGAAAGACTATTACTCAGAGATAGACAGGGGGATCATTTTAATCGTTAAATTTTGGTATAATGAATATCATACAAAATGTAAAATCAGTGGAATACAAAATTGTAATTTTTTTGGAACTGGTAATTCATTAAGAGTAGCTATGGCTGGAATTAGACTTTTCATCGAGAACAATCATTGGTTGGTACATGGAATAAGAATAGTGGAAAATTTAATTGCTAATGAAAAGTAATAAACAAGAGAGACAAAAAGTGGGCTGTCATATAATTGTTTTTTTTTTTTTTTTTTTTTTTTAGTATTAAGCCGTTTCCTCAAACAGGGGATGGCTTCCAAGGAATTGTACAGTACAACTTGCAGAAAATTTCCATAACAATAACCATTTCATACATTTACACACCAGCAGCAGGTCAAATCCCCCCATATATGTACTATGCCATTCACTGCTATCATGCAAACACTGTCTTGCTTCCTGGATGCTGCAGCCTCTTCTTTCTAATAATTTTTTCAGTCTATTGTTCTTCCATTTCTAGATTCTCGTCTCCTCCTTTACTAGCCTCCATTCTTTCCGTGCGGCAGACCATCTCATTGCACACTGATTAATCCTTTCCCTTACAGCAATCATTTTACCAATAGAAGAGTCTGCAACTTATATTCTCTCACTGTCCATAGTGAGATTCACTGCCCCATCTTCCTAGTCTCCATTTACCACTAAACCTTTCTCGTGCTCACAAATACTTTCAACTCTCCTTAAGCAAAACGCTCTCAAACTCTCACTAATCTCTCCAATTTCTCAGTCACTATCCCCAGTTAGTGCTGTATCATCTCTGAACATTAGCCATTCTGCACTTCAGTTGTCTCTCATCACTGCATCCATAATTTATTAAACAGCCACCGAGACAACACTCCCTTCTTGAAACCCCAGTTTTACACCAAATTAGTCACTCTTATGCTTAAAAGCTCACAACGCACACCTCACTCCCATGATAAAATTTTTATTTTCTTTTAACAGTTAACCCCTGTACTCAACTTGCTCAGCTCTATCATAAGCATTCTAGAGATATATGTATACCACTAGGAGATTTACCCTTTACTTATAAACTTCTCACATAACTGTATCACAACCAGCACTTGCTTTACACACCCTCTTCCCTGACTAAATTATCGTTTTTCCCATATGAAACATTCTGTCATTTGTCTTACCTTCCGGATCTAAATATAGTGCCACACACCTTACCTAGTGCACCAAGCAGAGTTACTTGTAAATTTATAGTCTCCTTAGTCAACTGTACCCTTATGAAACTCAACAATTTTGTATTTCTCTCACCCATTTATTTGGAACCTTTCCCTCATCCTTCTGCATACCCTGTAAGCCACTCGGTCACACTTTCACCTCTGTACCGCAATGTCTTACATTTATTCTTGACAGCTGATGTCTTTACATTTTTGAACCTCATAATTACACCTCCTTACTTCTCAACCACAATTAACACAATTATTCCCAAGCTTACTCTGACACCTTCCAGTCCTGCATCATTTTGCTCTTCCCTCTCTTCTGTCATTTCACATTCAGCATATCCTGAAAATTATCACTTGATGATCTCAGGACTCAGATATCATTTCTCCATTTGCATCTTTTATTCTGAGATTCATTTGCATTAACTTCCTACTTAACATCTCCCCCTACCCCCCTTTTATTTCGTAGTACCCACACACTTTTTCTATTTCAACTTATTTTTGACCGCCATATCCCATCTCCCTTGCTTCTGCTCATGAAGTGTCCTTTTGTCTGGCAGTTGCGCCTCATATAATCTGCATTTTTGGTTCACTGATCTTTTGATTTCCTCATCCCACCACTCACTGTTTTAACTTCCTTCTACCGCTTTCTTAACTCCACAGACACTTCGTGCCAAATCCTGAACTATCAAACTAGCTCTTCCCCCTAGATATCAGGGACGGCTGGTTCTGGGTATAGGACTTTGGGCATTCTGTCTGGTTTGCCCATCAGGATGATGAGATACTTGATGCTTTCAGTCAGGTAATACTCTCGGTCTCATCAAGCGCGTTTAGCGTGCATATGAGCCATTGTAATAATTTTTTGTGCCATCGCATTTGGGTAAAGTAGGGAGTGCGGATCTTATGGGTGCCATTAGTTAGGAAATGAACTGCATGAAAGGCTCGTGACATCTGTTTAAGATATTCATATGTTTTTTTTTTTTCTTGATATCTCTGATTTGTTCATCTTCTGATCTTTGTACCCCTGGGCCCCATGACTTTGACCTAGAGCATATGACGGCTGGCTTGGATAAGGGTGCAGTGGTAACTTCTGGACTCCCAACAAATCATCCAGGACACCAGAGCGGAAGTAATACTGCTGGATATAATGTAAATTACAGGGTGCTTTTTTACACAGTCATTGATGAAATGATTGACTGTGTTGAAATATAAATATTTTTTAAACAATTCGGAAAAGTTTTTTGGTAATGAAACTATATATCTTTACCAAATGATAAAATATGTAACAATTATGCTGTTTGTAAGAGTAACACAGCTGCAATAAAAACACAAAATGAAAGTTTTGTTAATGATGTAGTCAAAACAAAATGTGTGATATTATTTGTTTTCAAGATGACCAATACAGTTTCATCTAAAAGAATTGAAGGGAAAAAATAGAAGTAAAGGAAACCTAATCCGAGATGGCACGTCGCTACTTATAAAGAAGGAAGGGGAAATATGATGAAAGCAAAGCGTTTGTACTGAAAAAAAGCTTATTCTTTGAAAACAAAATGAAAAAAATGGGTGGGCCATCCAAATAAAAGTTGGAAATATTGCCAAGGTAAACTACTGAAGGATTTCAAAGTTCTGCTGGATAGCAATACCCAACCAATTATCCCACATAAAACGTTCAACACTACTAAGGATGTGATTTACTCAATTAAAAATTCTTGAGGTATGTCCTGACAGTATATGAAGTAAAACCTAAGAGAGGGTAACAAAGCCATTGTATAGACGCTGAAAGTGCAGACTGGATCACACTTATTAATGTGAGAATGGAGAACAGAAAATACTTGTAAAACCCCCAAAAATGTTTTGACTAATTTAAGTAGGGCCACATGAATTCAGCAAGTTAAAATCTCGGAATATGCCTAGAATTTCGTAGGAACCGCGATAAAGCAGTATGCAGTTCAACAAAATGGTTATCACAGTGATTATTCACCAAATTTCAGTATATATCTGAGGAGAACGTTTGAATAGGTAATAAACAAAGCTCACTCTGAATACAGTGGTAGTAGAAATGCAATACACACTGTGATGGAACTAAATACAGAACCTTTTGATTTATGATTTCACTGGGAATGAAATGAAGAAAAATGGAAAAAGGAAGGCACAGTAAATTACTAGCCAACCCCTACTGCACACATACAGCAAAGCTAAGAGGAGGACCTGTTGGTGGCCCAGAAGCCTCAAATGATCCAGTCCTTTAGAAGACATGGATACTGAATATTTGCTTCATTGTGAGTCGAACAACAATCCTCCGAGAAAGATTAAGAAAAAAAATATACAGGGTAACTCTTCCCAGATCTCAGTATTGTGAGTTAGAGGTTTCAACTTGCTACTTAGGTTTGATAAGGCAAAATCTATGATGAAAAAATTACTGTAGTATTCTTGCATCCCAAGCCTGCTGACCAAAAATGAGATGCAAAGCCAAATAGAAATAATAAAGAATTAAAACTGTAAGATAAAATGATAGAAAGAAAACAAGTCAAGGCAAAAGGAAAGCCAAATTCATACCCTCTTACTTAACCCGAAAACTTTGTCACATGGCTTAGGAAAAAAAAATTTAAAGGATTCAGTCCAAGGGAAGAGAGTCACAGTCCAAAAATTATGGAATGAAACCTTTTCAAAGTAAAGCTAGTTTTAATACAGATGGCCATTATTCTTTAGTGGAACTTTATAGGTTTCAGAGTTCAAGCCAAGAAACTTGAAATTATCCTTGGTCAGTTTATGTATTTTCAAGGGATCAAGTTGGTCGGTGAAACTTCTAATTCTGGTTTAGGTTATAAAATATATAGATCTCCTCCTCCAGTAAGTGAACATACTAAAGGCAGCATTGTTCATGCGACCTTGCAGCTTTCACTGCAGCCTTTGAAACCAGCATTGCAAAATGTTGCAGTTTACTTCTTTTTAGAAAAACAAAGTACAGTTTGTATAACAAACCTTCCTCCTGATTTTCAGTTCAGCCAAGAGGACATTAACAAAATTATGAATCAGCTTCTCACTTGAAAATTATTGCCAGGAGACTTCGATGCCACAACTCTTATAGGGTGGTGTGTTGTTAGATAACATAGGTTGGACTTCAGAAGCCACCATTAATAATAATGATGACTTTGTTTTGCGTAATGATTGATTAATGAAATTTTGATGCTGACTTGACCTTATATTTACCAGCATTTATTTAGACTACAAGTAGTCAGTAGAAGAAAAAAGTGCAGATGACTCTGTTCTTAGAACTTAAGATAAACAAACAAGAACTACAGCTCCCTAGTGGGACAAGACTTGTGTTTCACCGTGGAGAATTACTAGGATATGTATTATAGATACTAAACTTCTGGTTCATCTCATGTTAAAAATAAAATAAAAGGTATATGTTATCTATAAACATGCATCAGCCAAGCAGTTTAGGTATTATAAAAAGGCAAAGAAGTAGCCCCGGATGGATTATATTTATGTAAAATATATTCCAAAACTTCAACTAGATGACTGTGGAAAATGATACACAGTTTGAGTGGGAAATTCATTCTAATCCACCACCCACACTAAAGGTAAACAACACCCAGTAACTAGACCAAGTGAAGTTACCTAAAAATTAAGATTACATTTTTCTTGAGTATCCATTATTAGAATTTGCGACTACCAAGTTACTTTGAACTTGAGCAAGAATAACACAGAAACAAACAATTCCAAATCAACACCGTCTTGGGTGTCCCAGTGGAGACTCGCCTTCTTACATAATGTTGAAAACCCCACTATAAAAAAGACAAAGATCTCTTATTGAAAATTTCACATTAAATAAGAAAGAACCGGGATTCTGCCAGAGCTGAATACCAGTCTTAGTTGTACCCGTCGAGAAGCTAAATGAAGATGCCTTTCAGACAACTAGTTACATATATGTTGTTGGCATGTAATGTGTTTGGAAAGTAATAAAGAAAATGATTTACACACAATTAGAATGGCACTTGGAAAACAAGAACATATTTTCTTCTTGTCAATTTGGTCTCCCCAAAAACAATTACTATCCTTGATCCCATGATAAAACTTACCAACCAAATCCAGCATGGCTTTGCCAAAAGGAGTCAAACCATTTGGTTTCTCTCTTGAGAAGCCATGTGATACTTCTTGGCAAGTTGGCACTGTAAAGCAAATTCACAAAAAGTATCATTGCAGTAATAAAATGGTTTTTAAACTCTTTCTTATTTGAGACTCTTTCTTATTTGAGATGCTTTAAAAGTGGTATCAGGTTTTAGCTTTAGAGCTAGTAAAAATCCTTTCTCAGAATATACAATCACAATCCACTGATCAGGTCCAAATTGGACTATAACTGCAAGATTTACACATTGGTTTGGTACAAACTAGAAGATTTAAATGTAGTCCACAACAAGGGTTTTTGAAATATACCCTGGGGCCTTTAGAATATCATCCATTGAAAGTCTGTATGTGGACTGCGATTAATTTCTTTTAGAGCTTACAGAAAAGGGCTTAGGCTGCACTATATCAGAAAAGGAGACCACCATGGACAATACTAGAAATCTTGTGTTGCTAAAAGAAAAAAAAATTCAGCCGGTGGAAGAGATCAGAGCTAGTTTTTCAGAACATGATGCAGATGCTGTGTCATGTTTGCCGAGATGTATACTAGGCAAGTTCTGGACAGGGTTTGATTGTATACAGCAGTAGTCCACAATGTTATGTTGTGTTCTGAGATATATAACAGGCAAAAGTTCTAGATTGGGTATCAGTTCATACAACAGAGGTGCGGCAACAGTCCAAGGTTTAGAAGTGGTTTTTCCTCATATTTTGTGGTGAAAAAATGTGCATGTTTTCACTGGATCCCATCTCTTCGGTTTTCATGGAAATGGAAAAGTTGATAAGTATGGTAAGAATACTGTTCACATGAGTAGAAATCATACAAATAGTTCCCCACTTAGCAATGAATTTCAGGCCCATAAGGTCATGTATTATAACGAAATGGCAGGGAAGGTGGCCTTCCCCTCTCCTAACCAAAAATAAGAAATAAAAAGCATAAGGGTAATCTTAAGTTATTATCGGTCATCTTTCTAAACGAGTGAAATTGTTTTAAACCGGCTAAGGATTGGGCACAGTCACCTGAACCAATATTGCCTGTCAGAAGTAGTAGTGCTCTCACTGCGAAGAGTTCTTACCGGGTCAGCAACTTTATTGCGTTGCTCAAAGCACTTTGAAGAGTGACGGTAATTCAGTCTTAATGGGAAATCTGTCTGAAATTTTGGGAGATAATGCTGACATTCTTGCGCTCGTCAGTTTTTTTTTTTTTTTTTTTTTTTTTCGTGAAGAGCTTTAGAAACAATGATTTTCTAAGTTCATGTTTAAACTTATTAACTTATTTTCTTAGTATTACTTACTGACATTCTTAAATGTAAGCTAGGTATATGAATGTCTACTGTATGAAATACAAATGACTACTGAAAGCTAGGCGTGAAGTGGAGGATTGTCTTTAAGTGTACACTTTTTACATCATGCCTTCTCACCACTGCGCCATGTAAAGCGCTGAATGACCGTACAGTCCCAGTGCAAGGTCTATGACCCTTAATTCTATATATCTTTTCAGCCGCACTAGTAATTAGACTCAATAAATGGTATGGAAGCTATGAACAAATTTTTATCAAATCGCTCCTTTAGACTTTCATGAAACAATCACTCCGCATTGCTTGGATCTCTGTCTCATTCAGTCAGCCAAGTCGACTGTTTTTATCTGTATGTCAACTTGAGGCCCAGGTTCAAATCATGGCCGGGCAGTAGTTATTTTCGAGGTAAAGTGAATTCGATATTAAGTGGTATTTGTGGCTTAATGTTTATGAGTACTAAAAATCTCGTGTGGATGTGTATTTGTGTGGCAAAACTTCATATATATTTATATATATATATATATATATATATATATATATATATATATATATATATATATATATATATATATATATATATATATTTTGTGTGTCATTGCATACTAGCATGGATTTATAGAATAAGGCCAGACTAGTACTTGTTACTAATTAAATAAGTGACAAGCAACAATATTACACACACACACA
>NC_089798.1:7312696-7345196 GCF_040412425.1 Macrobrachium rosenbergii
TCTCGGCATTCTATCTGGTTTGCCCATAATACGATTAGTGTGGGGATGATTGTATTCTTGTAATACTCTCGGTCCTAGCAAGCAGGTTTGGCTTACACTTGGGCCACTCTAATCATATTGTGCCATCCCCTATGGGGTAGGGTAGGGGGCGGACATTTGGGAGTCGGCTCTCACTTGTGCCATTAGTGGAAGAATAAAATCCGTGAAAGGCTAATGATATCTTTTTAAAGTTTTCAGGTTTATTATTTTTTTCCCTAATATTCTATCTTTATGAATAGTAACAATAAAGAATCGAGTACCCCTGGGCCCTCTAATGATACTGTTGGCACAGATGACGACCTCTGCACCCAACTTGTAGATTGAAAATTCCCCAAATGTAGATGACCCATGCGAGGAAAAGGATATCCCTGTAAAAAAAGGACCTGGCTATGTCACAATGGAACCATTCTCCTTTGAGCCAGATGTTTCTGTGCCTGTGTCCCTATAAAAAAAGAAAAAAAAATAGTTCAGACTTTTCAACCATGAGCCCTTTGGAGCCTAAAAGAATAAACAAAAGAAAGTGTAGACCTGACTCAACCTTGGTTCACTTTGATTCCCTTTTTGGAGAATCAAACTGGTCAAGGTTTTTGAATTAACAAGCCGACCAAGAAATATTCCTTATTAAAATTGGAAAATTACTTGTTGAACCGATGCCCATCACAAGAGATGAGCAAAAGACAAATTAAAAAAAGGGAATGGTTGGTTGAAACAACAACTAGGTTCCAATCAGAAAATTATCAAAATATTAAAAACATAGAGAACATAAATATAAGCGTTACAAGACATGATCCCATGAACAGTGTACAAGGCACAGTGATATTACCAAATCTAGAAGAAGAAATACAAAACAAATCAATGTTTCTAGATACATTACAGAAAAGATACAGCAGTGTTGAAGACTGCGAACTATATGAGGTCTCAAGCAGGAAAGAAAAAAATAAATCTATCAAAATAGCAAAAATAAAGTTCACTGGCCAAACCTTGCCTTGAATATTAAAACACTGGGATTAAACAGGGAACTAAGACCTTATGATCCCAAACCCATGCAATGCAAGAACTGTTGCAAATATGGCCATGCAGCCATTAAATGCAGAAATTTTTCCAGATGTGCCTATTGCAGTTCGCAAGAACATAAACACGCTGAGACTGTGGCCAACCAAAATGCATAAGTTGTGGCCTAGAACATCGTACCCGATCTAAAACGCGCATTCTATATTTACAATACCGAACTTAAATTACTACAAGAGCGAACAGGAATGCCGATCAGGGAAGCAAAGTTAGAACTAAAAGTGAGAGGATTGAATGACCCAGCTAAGAAATTTAGGTATGCAGATACTTCAAAATCAAACAATGCCCAAACTGAGGTGAATGGCAATAAAAATAAAGAAATATCAATAAAAAAAAATACATGATCAAAAGAACTCTTCTATGGAGATTTCATACAACAGTGACATTATCACAGTTGACAATAGATTTACCTCCTTACCAGAAATAGATACTAATATTGACATTGAGAAAGACGAAGAAGAATTAAAATCACAAGAATGTGACAAAACGGGTAACACAACTCGGAAGAGGCAACTAGATAAGACCCCACCTAATTCCACCAAACAAAGCTGTAAAAAGATAAATAACCCACCAATCTCACCAAAAGCTAAAGTTCAGAAACAGAGCACTAAATCAAACATTCCACTATCTACCATAGTAACAATAATACCTCTGGGAGCAGAATCACAAAATTCAGATGAAATGGAAAGCCAAAACATAGATAAATACGATGAAAGCAAAGAAATTCACCCATCACCAATTATAGGCACCACAAGAAAAACCAAAAAGGAACAACAAACTAATGAACATGAAGATACAAGTGGTTGTAGTAAATGCTTTGTAGCAGTATGCCACAAAAATAAAACTATAACTAAAGAAAGCCTAACCGACACCATAAGAAATTTCATGAGGTATAGGAATAAGGAAAAAACAAGGTTGCATGTGTATTGAACATTTAGAATATTACAAAGAAAAACCCACATCAGTGTTGTAGATAATATTGTAAAAAACATCAAAATGGAAGAATTAAATCAAGATAGTAAAAATGTAACAGTCAACGAAAGTCAAATTAAAACAACAAAAAATTAATCAAGACCTACAAAAATACAAATTAACTTATAATAAATTAAAAAAAATCAACTTAAATAATTTAAAGTAATTTGACCACTCTCATATTACACCATTCAATCATTATATAATTCAATGGAATATAAATGGATTATTAACGAGAATGCACTTAGGAGAAGTCCAACGACTTATAAGTGAATACGAACCAATGATTATATGTATACAACACGCTGGAAAATTTGTTCCAAATATAGGTAAATATCTACTAGCCACAACATCAAAGGAAAATTAAAATAACTTAGGAACAGCAATATATGTCCATAATAAAATGATATACGACAAAGTAGATATAGATTACACTGAATTACAAATTTCAGCAATAACAGTGGATAGAAAATAATTTATTTGATATTATTAACTTATACAACCAGCCTAATAAGTATGATTTAAACATACTACAGAAAATAATGAAAGATTTTAAGTATCCCATATTAATTGTAGGTGATTTCAATGCACATAATCCAATATGGGACTATAATAATATTACACCGGATAAAGATGGAGAAAAAATAGAAAACTTGATGAACACTAATAATCTCTGTTGTCTGAATGACAACGAAGTAAATACGTATTGCTCGAAAACCCATGGAACATTTTCCTCAATAGATGTCACCCTTCGTTCAACAAATATAGTTGACAAATTAGATTGGAATACTTGTGATGATTCCTACTCAAGTGATCATTTTCCCATGATAATATACTTATTTAATAATAAACCGAAACCCCACTCTCCACATTATAACATGCAAAAAGCAGATTGGGACATTTTTAACTTGCATACCAGAAATATACCACCATATGATTATTTGAGAAATCCCAATGAGACAGACGAATTCTTTGTATCTTTCATTAAAAAGGCAGCAGACAAAGCTATTCCTCATTCAAAACCCCAGTATAAAAAACATAAAGTCCCCTGGTGGTCAAATGATCTATCTGAATTAGTACGAGAAAAACACTCTCCAGCAAGAAGGTTAGATACTCTAAACAGAAGATTCAATAAAACAAATAAATCAAAACCATTCTTGGAAGAAAATAAATTAAAAATGACAATTGTACTACATATTAGAAATAGATGCATTAAAACCTTTATATAATAAAATATCAACTAAATTTAGAAAGGAAGTCATAAAAGGTAAAATAACATCTTGGAGATCCTATGTATCAGAAATAACAAGCGAAACATCCATTCAAAAATTATGGGAAACATTCCGAAAAATAAATGGAACAAACATTAGACCACCCAGACAACCTATATTAGATAATGGCAAAAAAGTTTAGATCCCTTCGAAATTAGTAACATGCTTGGGGAAAGTTTTGCCAAAATAAGTAGTGACCAAAATTTGGACAAATATTTAAAAAAATAAAGAATAAAGCAGAATCTGTAATACTTAATTTTGAAACAAAAGAAGATATATATTATAATAGGAAATTCAACATGGAAGAGTTGGAATAAGCTCTCTTGAACAGCAATAAATCTGCTCCTGGAGGTGATGTTATTTGCTTTGAAATGATTTGCCACCTAGCACCTTTGGCAAAATCATACTTTTTAAAACTTTACAATCATTTATGGCTCAGAAATTTATTTCCAGATGAATGGCGAAATGCCATAATAATTCCTATACTGAAACTTGAAAGAGATCCTAGTAATGTGAACAATTATAGACCAATCTCTTTAACAAGTTGTCTATGCAAGTTGTTGGAGAAAATGGTAAATGCACGACTTAGGTGGCACATAAGTGAAAATAAAATTTTAACTCCTTCCCAGTTTGGCTCACAACGTAATCGATCTTCATTAGATTCTCTGTATAATTTGGAAGACCACATACGTAGAGGATTTGAAAGTAAGCAAATTACAGTAGATGTCTTTTTTTGACATCCAGAAGGCATAGGGCACTACATGGAGGTATGCAATATTAACATCATTACACAATAATAACATACGCGGCCATCTTCCTAAGTTTATTAAAAACTTTATGACTGATCGCACTTTCCAGGTGAGAATAGATAATGTCTATTCCAAGACATTTCCACTTGAAAATGGAGTTCCATAAGGGAGTGTCGTTAGTGGTAGTCTGTTTACATTAGCAATTAATGATATCAGTAACATGCTACCGGTTGGAATTAAAAGTAACCAATATATGGATGATTTTGCCATATACAGCATCACGCATAATGCGTGCAGAACGAATGATTAATAAAACCATAATGAAAATAGATGAATGGACCTCATCTGTAGGCTTTAGATTTTCCATAGAAAAAACTCAAGTTGTCATGTTTTATAAAAATAAAATTGAAAATCAGATACCATAATATACCAATTAGCCAAACTGCAAAATTTTTAGGATTAATATTTGATGCACACCTGAACTGGAAAGCCCATATAACTTACATAAAATCAAAATGTAAAAGGGCGCTAAGTCTAATTTAAAAACTATCACATACAAATTGGGGAGCTGATAGACATACTCTTACCATACTGTATAAAGCAACAGTGTTATCAATCATTGACTACGGAAGTGAAATATTTGGTTCAGCGTCAGAAGCAGCACTGAAAATAGTAGATCCAATTCGCAATGAAGGACTAAGAATATGCACAGTAGTATTTAGATCCTCACCAGTCTTATCAGTACAAGTCGAATGTAGCGAACTGCCACTGTTCCTCCATAGAGAGTTCATAACAATGAAAAGTGCGTTAAGAATCTAGACAAGTGATTCACCAACAAAAAATCTATTTGATCTATAAGGGATATATTTATCAACAATCATCTACCTTCTTTCCCAATTAGAGCTAATAGATTGCTTGAGTCACTGAACATAGACATACAAGTACCTTCAACAGTGAAGTTACCTCCCCATTGGACCATGAATAAAGTAAGGACTTGCACACATTTGAAATATTTATCAAAAAGTTCCTCGTATACCCCAGAACACCATAGACAAAAAACCATAGATCCTATAGGACAAAAACGTTCATTAGGCGATTTATTCAGATGAGTCTAAATCACAACATGGAGTAGGATATGCAGCTATATCCCAGAACAAGTCATATCAGTTATCTTTGCCCAATAATGCCTCAGTCTTCAAAGAGAGTTGTGCGCAATCGCAGTAGCCATCAGAATTATGAAGCAAATATCATTCAATAATTTTGTTATTTTTAGCGACTCAAGAAGCGCTATAGAAGCTGTTCAAGGTTACTACTCAAAAAATAATATTGGACAGGAAATTAAATATGAACTCCACAAATTGTATAATAATGAAAAAAATATTGAAATATGTTGGATCCCTACCCATGTAGGGATTAAAGGAAATGAGGAAGCTGGTAAAGCAGCTAAAGAAGCAGTCCACATGGCGAGAGCAAATGTAAAAATCCCAACTAGTGATTGCATAAGAGATGTAAAAACAAACATTGTAAATAAATGGCAAAATATATGGAATGAGGAACCTACAAATAATAAATTGAAACACAAAATCCAGTGTTGGAAAATGGAGCTCATCATGTCAGAGAGAGAGAGAGAGAGACGCACACAAGTAATTCTGACGCGTCTGCGAATAGGCCATACTCGTTTGGCACATGGACACTTGATGAACAGTCCACATAGCCCTCCTCCCGAATGCCCAGAATGCAAAGTGGTGATAACGGTCAAACATGTGTTGTGTGACTGTCCAAAGTATAATCAACAGCGAGTATCAACCGGAAATAAATCGATGGGGGAAATTTTATCGGAATCCTATACATTTTCAGTCATCCCAATTTTAACATTCATGAAGAAGTGTAACTTAATAGACAAAATATAAAACCAAGTAAATAATGAAAATACAGAAGCCCGTAGGGCGTTTTAAAAAAATTAGTGTAAATTAATCTGAAATTTAATTTTTAATTTTTTAAAAATTTTATTTTCTATTTTAAACTATTTTTTTTTTTTGTACGCATGGAAACGAGCAAATATATTTATCGTGTACATGTGTTTCAGAGTAAAAGCATGTTCATTATACAGTTTTTTCTTTTAAGCTTCATTTTCATTTATTCACCATCATGCGAATGACCTATTTGGTCCCAGTTCTAGGCCTATGGCCTAGACCTGGTATTTCATCCTAATCCTTCGGGCCAGCCCTATGAGAGCTGATAGTCACCTCAGTGGTCTGGTTAAACTGTTTTATTAATAATAATCCATTCTCCGCCAACGTTAATCAGTGGTCACTCTTACTAGTTTTAATTTTGTTTGGAAGTTTTATGAAATTATTTTCATTAACTATAGATTAATTTCGTGTAAGACGCTCGTAATGTAATGCATTTGTAATACCTTTCAGTCTTGAATTATTCCGTTATTTAAATGAGATGAGGTTATATTGACGAAGTCTTAAATGCGTCAAAGTTTGAGAATCACTTACCGTTGAACAGGTTTTGTTTATATATGGTAAAGTTGCCCCAACTCCTATTTGACTCTGCAAGAATATTCATAATTGATGAGAGAGAGAGAGAGAGAGAGAGAGATTTAATTTTACTACATATATTTTTCCTTAATGCACAGCCTCACTCGTGTTTAATCATGTAATAATGGTGAATCGTGGATGCCGTAGAATTCTTTAAACTAAAGTGGCAAAGAATTGGTTATACTAGGGTTGGTGGTTGGCCGGGTGGCATATGTAGTTAATGGTAATTTATGGCGGTTTGCTAGGTGTGGGATTAGAAAATGTTCTTACATATGGCTAGAATTCGGTATGATCAAAGACCTGCTGCAGCATCTGCTGGAAGAGAGAAAGAAGGCGTAATGCTGAGCTTGGAAGAGGTTGAAGAGATGGTAATGAAAGGATATGGAAGCAGAATGAAATTTATTTAACAAATATACATAGAGAACTCTTATTCAGGGCCTTGAGAGTGTCTGGTATATATATATATATATATATATATATATATATATATATATATACATATATATATATATATATATATACAATATATATTTATATATATATATATATATATATATATTTATATATAATACACACACGGCGTGGTGACATGACGACCCTGTCGCCACTGAATAAGGGGGAATCAGCCAAAGTGGACGCCATCCTTGACTGGTATAGCACTGAGCTCATGTCTGCTACTAGGTTCACTAATTGCTTTTTACGTACCGTCCGCCAATACACCCCCTTCTAAATGGGTGCCATATTTGCTGGGGTCTAGATAAAAGTGGTTGAGGCTAGCAACCTCACCCATAAATGCTAGAAGGGAAACCAGAACTCCACCCCTCTAGCTCCACTTACTCTGAAATGGAAAAAATATATATATATATATATATATATATATATATATATATATATATATATATATATATATATATATATATATATATATAGTTTATATATATATATATATATATATATATATATATATATATATATATATATATATATAAATATATATAACAAAAGCCATTGATGTGGTATCTTAATCAGATTTGTTCTATCTGCTTAGCCGTTACAAAGTTTTAAATCACATTGTATTTGTGTACTTCAGGTACCCTGTTGATGAAAGAGGTATTGTTAAATGAACCCCTAAAAAATGGCTACTCAAGAATAGGCAGTGTGTGTCATGGCTTATTGAAACAAAGTCGGATATGCAGACTCAGTGAAACTACAAAACTAAGCATGGAAGAGCTCCGCTGTCACGTTCGTCAATGCATGCATGGTACAAGAAGTTTATGGAGACGTACAGTGTTGGATAAAGGGAGGAGTGAGTGGATGACCAAGGCCATCTGAGGAAAACACCGATCGTGTAAGACAAGCCTTTGATCGTTCTCCTACAAAGTCCATCCATACTGTTGCCAGACAGTGCACAAAGTCCTACACAAGAACTTGCGATTGTATGCTTACAAAGTGCAACTCATACAGGCACTCGAGGCAAATGATGAACCAAGATTAAAAGAGTTTGCAGTTTACATGCTGGAACAAATTTCTGAGGATGAAACATTCCTCAACCGAGTTTCTTTTAGTGATAGGGCAACCTTTCAACAGTCAGGGAAACTGGCGCGCACTCACACACAGTGTGAGAACCTGATGACCAGAACATCCCCATGTGACTAGGGAACTTCACGGTGATAGTCCAAAGGTGAATGTGCGGTGTGGGATCATGTGCAATTGAATCATTGGTCCATTTTTCATCAATGAGACATCAGTTACTGCAGATGGTTAACTTGACCTTTTGACTGAATATGTGGCACCACAACTAGATGACCTTCAAACAACCATCATTTTCCAGCAAGATGATGCACACCACATTGGGGACTGCATGTTCCTAAATCAAACATTTCCAGACCGGTGGATTGGAAGGGATGGCCCAATTTCCAGGCCACCCCGTTCACCAGATACCACTCCCCCGGACTTCTTTCTATGGGGTAATGTTAAAGGTACTGTGTATCAAACAAAGATACAGGGCATCACTGATCTCAAGCAAAATATCATTGCCACCATTGGTGAGGCTATGCTACAGCGAACATAGCAAGATGTGCTTCGTGCAACTAAAGGTGTCCATATAGAGATGTATTAAATGAGGCAAAAAAACTCCAGTATATACTTCTCATTTTGTAATAATTTCCACATATTTGTCTCTTCATTTGCTTTTGTAATATATTTTGTAAATAAATTGTCAAAGAGCCTTATGGACACCCTGTCTATGTATGTATATATATATATATATATATATATATATATATATATATATATATATATATATATATATATATATATATATATATATATATATATATATATAAATATATATATATATATGCACATATACCATGTATATATTTGTATATACATATATACTTATACATATATGTATACATATATCCATATTTATATACATACATATATATACATACATAAACATACATATATACATACATAAACATATATATATATACATATATATATATATATATATATATATATATATATATATATATATATATATATATATATATATACTGTATATAAACAATTGAGTGCATATGAGATAAATTAACCAATCAAATTGTACTTTATTTTAATTGTTATACTACATCTCTCATCAAGTGAATTACTTTACTTAAAGAACTAAAGTGAAATTCTCAAGAGTATTTTTTACTTGTACCATATATGAAGCTACAGTGTCGCTTAATATCCATTTCGTTTTATTTCTGGAATAATACCGAGGGCGGAATTGTAATAATACGTGGTTCATCACCTGGGAAATTCGGTCCCCTGACAGCATCAACCTCCGGCTTCATTGGCGAGTATTCTTCCATTTGGAAGTCAAGAGAGGCATAAGTTGACAGCAACTCTCCTGTACATATGCTCGTCCAATGCATTTGAATATAAAGAAAAGTCAAGGTGATGTGATAAAAATCCAAATACATATACAGTGAGTGGTTGTCACTGTCACACTAATTCCAACCCTGAAAGGGATAAGTTCGAATCCTGTGAAGGGTAGGAGAACTGTTATCTTTTTGGAAAATCTTACACTCTTTGGTTTATAGTTATTTCCAAGGGAATGTGACTTCTCTATTAGTGGGTTATTTGCGGCTTTACATTTGAAATTATGAAAATTCCGTTATGAATGTAAAATTTATTTTTGTGTAAAACACGTGCTCGTGTTATTTCCACACACACACACACACACACACACACATATATATATACATATATATATATATATATATATATATATATATATATATATATATATATATATATATATATATATATATATATATATATATATATATATATATATATATATATATATATATATATATGCTAATGTGTGTCTATTATGTTATAAATTTCTCAGCCTACGATGCATCAAGGTTTCATAATCCTACATTGGACAGTGTGCATGTAAATTATGCTAGGCAATCCAGCGGCCGTAGTATATTGTTTCATAAGAAAGGCTTCATAAACCAAAGGTAAAATAATTGTCAAGTGATTTTTGGCGATATAATAATAATAATAATAATAATAATAATAATAATAATAATAATAATAATAATAATAATAATAATAATAATGCAACTGGACTGATACATGGCAGAAATAAAATGCACCCCACGAGCAGATTTGAACTAGCCACTGGAAACTTCATTACATAAATATTGGCTCGCGAAGGGGCTCTACTTTTGTAAGCATCACTATTATGTACAGTACGTAACATTGTGCAGCTATAATTTTAAGTTCAAGCCTAATCGAAAGCTGTGGTTTACTGTTTACCATTAGCATTCGCAGACATCATAAAATCTCAACTTAAGCATTTATTATTATTATTATTATTATTATTATTATTATTGTAGTAGTAGTAGTAGTAGTAGTAGTAGTAGTAGTAGTAGTAGTAGTAGTAGTAGTAGTAGTAGTAGTAGTATTTACGTCTTTTTGAAAAGGGGGAAAAATTCAAACAAAATTCTGTAGAAATAATAACGACCACGAGCTTAATTGTCCCACTTTTTTAAAGTTTCAATAGGATAATGAGATTCAGTTTATATAGTTGTTATTACTGGTGTTGATCCTGATATTTTATCAAAACGATTGTCTAATTAAGAAATAAGATATTGTAGTTAAATTCATTTTCTTGGATCTAGAGATGGCCACCTTTCCCACATTTTTGAAAAATTATTTTATGAACCCTGCGCAATTTTTTTTTTTTTTAATAATTTCCATGCGAACTTTTAGAACCATCATCTGATATTAAAACGCGAGAGTTGCAAATTGGTCGGGTGCCAAAAAATAATTTTATTTCTTCGCCGTTATATGAAGCAAAGAGGGCCCTGTAAAAATGAGAACTCTGGCTGAATATAAGAAATATACTTTTTCGCTAAAAAGAAGAAAAAAAAAAAGCCACAGCGGCTTATTAGCATTTTGTTACTGCAATAGATGTTTATTTTTCATTTTATGTCCCCTTAATGTTACTGAATATTGTATTCTGGTTTTTTGTTTTCGTTTTGACTTGAGACGGCCAAGGCTTCTCAAAAAAAAAAAAAAAAAAAAAAAAAACGGTCTCGCAAGAATAAATTTGCTGTATAGAGAACCGGAGCAGGTATTTTGCATAAAAACTCGTTCTTTATTATAATATTTTCTTCCCGATGCATTTTTGTGGTGTGATGTGTGTTTTCGATGTCAATGATTTGTATTCCATGCCTCACTGGGCATCTAAGGCGAACATTTGAAATAATTTCACTTATGCTTTACATGATTTATTAGGATATTTGTTCTGCTGTTTGTGGAGGCAGGATAATTCCAGATGCCTCATTTAGTTGCTTTTACTCCAGTTGACGACGATACAATCACACATTTCATACGTTGGGTTGTGCCATAGCCAATGACCCATGCTTCCAGAGGCTTAGGTTGCTTTTCCTCACTTGTTTAAATTTCTTTATTAAGCAGCTAATGGATTAACTAAATTGATTACATATTGTTTTTTATTGTCGTTTATTTTTTTATATCCTGAGTTTTATTGACTGCTCCTCTTTGTTCTGGTCAAAGCGAGATTTTAGTTTGTAGAGTGATCCTACGGAAGTTCATACCTTTTTCCGTTTGTTGAGTGGGACTGAATGCTCATTGTGAATATTAATAATGACAGTGTAAAATTCGTGTATTTTTCCTTTAATCGTGCATATATCTTGTTAAAACGCATTTGGAATCCATAGGAAGTGTGTCTGTACCCAAAGGTTTCACAAAAAAGTGATTGTGGATGTTGCCCTCTAAACTGTTACTCTACCCATGAACTTATGATAAACTTCACACACCTAGAGGTGCTGCATAATTCCTGTATAATAAGCAAAAGGATGAGACAGTGCAGTATTTTGATACAGTAATGCTTCAGGGAAATGTAAGGTAAGAAAACCCGGTTAATTAAGAAAGGCGTTTGAATTAAAAGAGAATTTTACTTATACCCTATTTAGGAAAAGATATTTATTCATCGTTAAAAAATGGAATAAAAGACATGAAATTTGCAGATTTACCTCAGAAAGTAACGAAGAGAGTGTGAAGGAAATGAAGTAAGACTGTAAATAAAAAAAGGAGAAAAATCCACTCTCACACAAGATCTCAGTCACACACAAACTAGTGACGCGCGCGCACACTCGCAGAGAGAGAGAGAGAGAGAGAGAGAGAGCGCTGTATACGTAACTGAAAGAGCTGCAGGCACACACACACACACACACAGAATGAATGGGCAAGGCATTTAGTTTGAATAGGGAGAGATAAGGGAATACGTCGTCCCAAGCAGGTGACGACGACATAGTTTTTCGCAGGGCAATCGGCCTCTTGAGGTTATATTTTCTAGCACTGGAAGGCCATTTGATTTAAGAAGACACTATGAAGCATATTTCCCTATGTCAGTGAATATTATTAAGTAATATGTTAACACTTGGATGGTATTAATGATTTGCTCAGTCAGTATCAGTCAATTTTTTACTTATTCTTATATCGTGGTTATAAAGAAACGTACGACTGAAATTATTTTTTTTTCTTGACTGTGAGTGTTACACTCTGTACCTAAACGCAATAGCAAGTTAATGAGCTATTTTATTTATTCACTAAAAGGCTACATTGTAAAGTAAAACTCATCAGGAAGGGAATTCCTGAATGATCCTAATATTTCCCAAAGAAAGTTCCATTTTTCATCATGTAGAATGATTTCAATTTATACTATATATATATAATATATATTATATATATATATATATATATATATATATATATATATATATATATATATATAATATATATATATATATATATATATATATATATATATATATATATATATATATATATTATATATTTTCACGTATTTACAAAATTCGTCCCCCCAGTCTTTTAGGTAGGAAATCAAATTTCATGGCGGCTGGAGGAGACCCCACTCGGGGAGGGGACAAATGTAGACATCCTAACCCCATATCGTATGATTTTGGGGGGCAGAAAGCCGTTAGGGAAGAAGGACCAGTCAGGACAGTAATTGGGCTGCTGTGCTGACCCTTTGTCTTAACTATAGGACCTATTTCCCTTCGACCTTTGTACTGGTTGTTATTGCTCCTTCCAAATCTACCGATATTCTGTGCCCATCCCTAGAAATCAAATGGGATGCCTCGGTGACCTCTCTCATCACTCCACCTAAGACCTCCACAGTGCTAAGCTGGTGCTGTTCTCCCTGTTACACTGGCCATGTGTTGGGACTTCTGTGGCCGGAATTCATCTTTTGCAAACTCACTCCATGCACAGATGCAATAAGGGATGTCTTGAAGTTGCAAGTAACGCCAGTGCTCTTTTCCTTCGCGCGAATTTCTCTCCATTTTCAGTATTTCCAACTTTTCATTCTCCCAAAACAAAGCCCCTTTGTTTCCCACATCCTAGTATGCATATTTGCCCTCATGACTTGTTCCAAGCTTAAATTAAGTTTGTTCTGTAATAATAATTAGAGCATTCCGACCATAGTGTTACCATGTGCAAATTAAATTTAGTTGATAATTTCCTTCTTAGTGAATAAGTAATTTCATGTGAGAGAAAGTCTACGTTTCTGAATGCTAACCTGGAATTCTTTTCCAGAATCCTGTTATTTGGCTCTTCAAGTTTTCTGCCCCTGCTCTTGTGAACCAAATAGCCATAGACATTCAACTACCATCTTGCCATGTGCAAGAATCTTCTGACCACCAATGGTCCAGGGGCACATGACGGGCCCCTGTCTGCGTTCATGTTGTGCTAAATCACCATTAATTATCAGCCACTCTAAACAGCAGTGATTTTCATTTGTGTGTCCAACTCTTTCAGGGGTGTAGCCCTTCTCAGATTTATTTGCTATGTATAGTCTTACTCTTATTACACACTGCATGTGCCTTGTTTGCTGCTCCGTCAGCTATGTCATATTAATTTTCTGATTGCTCAGCTTGTAAATAAATTCAGTTTAACGTTACCATGACTGGTTTGAAAGGTGACCTTCTCATTCTCTGTTAAATAGATGTAATATCAAGGTAAGTCAGCTTAGTAATTACATTTATTACTTATGTTCTTAGCTCTAGGTGTTGGCCCCTAAGGCAGATTACATTCAAAATCCAATTTAACTCTTCCAACTGGACTGATAACATAACAATATATATATATATATATATATATATATATATATATATATATATATATATATATATATATATATACATATATATATACACATATATACATATATATACATATAATACATATATAATATATATATATATATATATATATATATATATATATATATATATATATATATATATATATATATTATTATATTTATATATTATATATATTATATATATATATATATTATATTATATATATAATATATATATATATATATATATATATATATATATATATATATATATTTTATATATATATATATATATATATATATATATATATATATATATATATATATATATATATATATATATATATATATATATATATATATATATATGTACTGTGTGTATATATGTAGGGGTATACACATATATATATTATATATATGTATTATGTGTATATATGTATATATATATGTATTATTAGCTTAATGATAAATAATATTGCCAAGACCAGGAAGAACAACAAGACCAGGAAGAACATTCTTTACTATATGAGCTTTCGAGGTATAAAACATCATCAGGCTGAAAAACCGACAAGGATGAGAATCAATGAAATTACAATAAAATGAATTGTCATAATAAATCCTCTGCAAAAATACTAAGCAAATATATAAAACGAACAGTAAATACAAACTAAAAGGGTGAGACGCAAAATAACGAAAAATTAAAAACGAACACAAACATAAAAATATGAAAATAAAAATAAGGTGAAATATAAACAAACTACCACTCACAAAGTAAAATACTTAACGATCCAGTTGTGTACCTACTATGAAATTACACAATAGCCCGTTGAATACCAGACGAGTTGTTGTTCAATTGTTATGCAGTGAATAAGTATGAGATTCACTGATCGGGATTATGAAAGAGAGAGAGAGAGAGAGAGACGATGTTTATAATTTAAAAATGATGAGCCATGAGACCAAGTAAATTGAAGTGTAACCAAAACAAACCTCCAAGATGTGGGAAAGGAAGGAGGCGCTAGAGGAAGACTAAGAAGTGAAAAGGTCAGCAAAATTGACCTGATTTGTCCTTGCCAAAAGTGGGAGTTAAGATTGAACCATTAAGAGTAAAGTAGATGTCCTCAGGGAGGCGGAGTTTTATTCAGCATAGGTCCAGAGTTCATTCTGATCAATTTTTAGTTAGAGTTATTTTGAAACCCAATTGGATAGGGATTGTGTCACTCGCTCCTCTCTGACATCAAGAAATTTCTAAGTCCAGTGTGGCTGGCCGTGTGAAATAGTTTAGTGTTAAGAATAAAACTTATGAAAAACCGTGCCCGGCGAAATACTTACCCCCTCCTGAAAGAGAAAGTATTAATAGACAATTTCAACCTAACTTACCGAGTCCCCTACGTTATTATCAAGTGAAAGTCAACAGACAGAAACGGAGTCATTCATATGTGGTGCAACGCAATACAAATAAAAAGTGCACCACATAACACAATTCCGGTTTCATCTTTTTAATTACCAGCGACAATGAAATCAAAAGGTCCAGTCTATTTGAACAAAATGACAGTACCTGAAAATCCAGGTCAGTGAAAGGATGCTCCTGTGCTAAACTGTGTTCCCTAATGGCAGAAAAGGGCGGCTTGGAAAGAGGAAACCTAGTTCTAATAGAAAGACCTCTGTGTTCCAAAATTCTGTGTCTGAGCCAGCAGGAACTGGATCCCACGTATCGAAGACCACACTGCGAACAAGTGTCTGTGGACCTTAATTCCTATGTCATTTACTTGTTCACGGTCCAGTCTATTTGAACAAAATGACAGTACCTGAAAATCCAGGTCAGTGAAAGGATGGTCCTGTGCTAAACTGTGTTCCCTAATGGCAGAAAAGGGTGGTTTGGAAAGAGGAAACCTAGTTCTAATAGAAAGACCTCTGTGTTCCAAAATTCTGTGTCTGAGCCAGCGGGAACTGGATCCCATGTATTGCAGACCACACTGCGAACAAGTGTCTGTGGACCTTAATTCCTGTGTCGTTTACTTGTTCACGGTCCAGTCTATTTGAACAAAATGACAGTACCTGAAAATCCAGGTCAGTGAAAGGATGGTCCTGTGCTAAACTGTGTTCCCTAATGGCAGAAAAGGGTGGTTTGGAAAGAGGAAACCTAGTTCCCGCTGGAATTTTGGAACACAGATGTCTTTCTATTAGAACTTAAGTTTCCTCTTTCCAAACCACCCTTTTCTGCCATTACGGAACACAGTTTAGCACAGGACCATCCTTTCACTGACCTGGATTTTGAGGTACTGTCTTTTTGTTCAAATAGACTGGACCTTTTGATTTCAGAGTCGCAGGTTATTAAAAAGATGAAACCGGAATTGAACAAAAACTCGTTTGGTATTCAACCAGCTATCGTGTAATTTCAGAGGTGCACAATTGGGTCGTTAAATATTTTACTTTGTGAGTGGTAGTTTTACATTTCATCTATTTTTATTTTCATATTTTTATGTTTGTGTTCGTTTTTAATTTTTCGTTATTTTGCGTCTCACCCTTTTAGTTTGTATTTACTGTTCGTTTTATAAATTTGGTTAGTATTTTTGCGGAAGATTTATTATGACAATTCATTTTATTGTAATTTCATTGATTCTCATCCTTGTCGGTTTTTCAGCCTTATGATGATGTTTTATACCTCGAAAGCTCGTATAATAAAGAATGTTCTTTCTGGTCTTGGCAATATTATTTATCATTAAGCTAAGATTTGAGACCAAGTAGCCGCCCAATTACGAGACTATATATATATGTATGTATATATATATATATATATATATATATATATATATATATATATATATATATATATATATTATATATATATATTATATATATATATATATATATATATATATATATATATATATATATATATATATATATATATAATAATGTTTAATATCGTGATGTGTAGTTGTAGCATAAATATAAGAACATGCTTATATTAATAAAGTAACCATTTTGAGATTGTTCTGCACAACTCTTATCCTTGATGTGATGATCCATATAATTTTTCTTTCAGAGCTCTCTTATCAAACGTGAGGTGTTTTCTGATACTGCTTTCCTTATGGCACATACTTGTTTTTGGTTACAATATACTGTAGCTAGCAGTTGACGTAGCTGTTAATTGCCTCGAATCTGAAAATGCGATCAAATATATCAACAAAAATGAGTATATTTCCAAAAATAAGTACATGGGTACTTTGATCTGAGTATATACATTACCCTTACACACACACACACACACACACACACACAACACAGCATGCATATTGCTGAAAAAAAAACGAAAAATACGAGCAATTTTTAAGAGATGATCTGTTGTAGGGAATTTTAAAAATTGGACAACTAAAGGAGCGATAGTTACGCTGTTTAGGTCATTATCATACGAAACGTTTTGGTGGAGTATCTCAAAAAAGAAAGGCAGGTGTGTGTGTGTGTGTGTGTGTGTGTGTACCGCAGGGTATAAATCCCAACAGTTTTCATATTTCGTTTGTAAGACACTTTTAAGAAGACGGGTAGATGGTGGTATAAATTTGCATTATGTATATAACCGAATGCCAATACGAAGTAACATCAGACGGGTGAAAAAATATTCGTAACTTCCAGGAAAAACGAGGAGCTGTAAACTCATTTGAGACCTAGATCAATGTTCGTTTAATTAATTGGGTTTGTCCACTCAGTCGGCTCACACTCTTGCTATTAATCCAAGACAGACTGTACTATTTAAATGTATACATTTTACGTTTTTCTTTTAAAATAAATTGATTTAGTTTTTATATTCTTAGGCTGATATTCCTGTTGCTATGAAAACTTAATTTTAGAAAACCGGATTCAGTTCTATTGATTCCCAACATATTAAATAAATAATCTAGATTTTTAGCACCTGCCTAGTTGAAAGCTTCTTTGTTTTCGCTGGCATGAAAGAAAATTGTATTGTCCTCCTGTGCGGATATCATAGATTTTTAAAGTTTACTCAATTTTCTTGTCATATCCTAGTTTTACTAATATAAAATTGTCATATATCTAAGATGGGATTTGATACTTACATCGTATAGCGTTGCCAGCGTTTGTGTGTTTTTTCATTATTTTATTGTTCTTAAAATGTATATTGACTCAAACGTTCACAAGAAGATGGGAAATATTGTTGAATTATTGCTGTACGGTAGTACAAGGGGGATTTTTATGCTGTGTGGCTCTTTGTTGTTATTTTCATGAGAGCTCTTGATGCATTGTTAAATGCCTGTATTCCTAATTGAATCTGTTTCGTCATCAGTATGTTCAGGGATACATGTACATAACGCACTTAAAACATGGATGCAAAAACTGAAATATTTTCTTATTGCTTTGGACATAATAAAAATGTACATGGGCAGAAATATTAGCAGGCTTTATGTACGCATCATTTAAACCCATCACTGCTTCTGTGTATTAAGCAATCCAAAAGTGTAGGCTACAGTCAGTTTCTATGAATTTTATGAAGAATATTTCTCGTTGAATTCAAATTTACTTTATGTTGCACATAATTAATTCTGTTAAGGTGTTCTTAAAGAAAATCACATCCTGACGTTTTTTATCTCAACTTATCAACAAATATTCTAGCAGATCATCAGTAGGGACTTTGTGAATAAGAATACGGCATGAAAAATCACAAGCCTAGATTTACTATTAATCTGTAAGTATTGAACTCAGTTTACTTTGTTCTTTACTTTGGCACCAGAAATGATACAAAACTATGGCTTTAAAATACTAACACGGTATCTTGCGAAATAGTATGAAGTTGAACCTACAGAACTAGTAATTGGTCTGGTAGGCTTATTTTTTTTTTTTTTGCATGTTTTTTATGACTGTATAGAAATGTGTGTATGTATGTGTAAGAAGTGAAATTGTGTAATGGTTGGTGTTCCCTGGTAATACAGGACTTGTAGGAGCTGTGATTGGCTTCGAAAACCAGTGGAAAGGTTTGAAAATGTTTGCAAGAGGAAGGAAATATGACCATGAGAAAGGTTAATGGGATAGATAGAAGCCAAGAAGACGGAACAGTGCGTATTATATTTAAAGACAGAAGAATGGAAGCGGCTGACTCTTATAGGTGTTTGGGAGTAAATGTAACAGGTGATGGTAGAATGAGAGATGAGGAAAGATATTGGATGCTGGAAGCAAATGAGGCAGCATTGCGTTTGCAAAAGATTCGAAAGAGACTTGCAGTGTCTATAGAAACAAAGGTTAGAATGTATGAAGGAATGGTTGGACCAGCTCACCTGTGTGGTGACGATATGTGGATGTTTAATGGGAATGAAGGAAAGAGTATTGAAGCTTTTGGGATGAAATGTTGTGAAGTATAAGATGTAAGAACTAGAATGGTGAAAAATGTGGAAAAACATGTTTAAATGTACCAGTGCGTTTTAAGATGGTGTGGTTTAGTGGAAAGAATGGAAGTTGGTAGGTGTGAAGAATGTATAGCGCAGAAATGTCAGAAGTAGGAGGAAAGGGAGACCTGAATTGTCATATACTGAAGGAGCATTCAATATATTACACACTGAACCATGCGTTTCCACCCATAGAGTTGTCGAATAAACAAACGTTCGTGAATGGCGTGTGGAATGTTGATGCTTACAGATGATAGTACTGATTGGGGACGGTAGAAAGAAACTATGGATGCTTGTAAAAGAGTTTGAATGTTTCCAAGAGGAGATGGACAGTAGAAGAGTGGAAGGGGTTGATTCAAATACGTATTTGGGAGTAAATTTGGTAATTGAAGGTAGGATGAGAGAATAGGATACCCACTGAATAGGAAAGTAAGAAGGGCAGTGTATTGTAATCCGGAAATTGGTATGGGACTTGAATTATCTGTGGAAGCTAAGAACGGATAGTTTATTATAGTATACACATACACACACACACACACACACACACATATATATATATATATATATATATATATATATATATATATATATATATATATATATATATATATATATATATATATATATATATATATATATATATATATATATATATATATATATATATATAAATGTGTGTGCGATGCGTACATGTGTTTTAGTGTGCGTATGGGTGTGCGTGCGCGCATTAATGTTATCCATTTAGATAATTATGCATGTTCATTTGTCCTTGTTCCCTTAATAATTCTCTCGAATGTAATTATGTACATTTGTATTTTTTCCTTACCATTTGTATAAAAATAAATTAGTGTTTAACGTGTTTGCCTGACTCCTTTGGGAGAGAGAGAGAGAGAGAGAGAGAGAGAGAGAGAGAGAGAGAGAGAGAGAAATTTTCCTTTCGCTTATCTTCCACCTTTACTTACAGTTGTCCATTACTCGGAAGCGCTAAATTGCTGAAATAGCAAGACTATCTCCATTAGATTACATTTGTCGGCACCCAGAGAAAGCCGTTGCTGAATAATGATGATATTTTACAGAAGTTTCAAAGGAGGACGCCTTTTGCACTTTACGTTCATTTTCTTTCAGCTTCCTCACGTACGGTTCAGGTAAGTTCATTTACGTGAAGCGTATGTTCCTGGGTATTCGGGTGATGTTCCTGTTCTCATCTTTAATAAACCAGAATTGTTTTAGTCGCGGTTTTCTTTTCTATTCAGTTTTCGTTTAATCGAATTAAGATGAAACATGCTCTTGTTCACAAAATTTCAGTTAGAGTGAAGTTTCTCATGCAGTAAAAGGCCATTCAATTAATCTCTTTTCCTTTGGCGGGTAGGATCCGTTTTCAAGTAGGTTATTCAATATTTTGGAAGGTTGAGTTAGAAATTTTTCTGAGAGCAGCGTCCTAACATTTTCATGTTGTGATTCTCCCTTGGTAGATTATTCTTTATATGGTGATGTGAGATTACACAAAAGAATGGAAAGGATTTGTAATTACCATCTTGTGGTTAGCCATAGACGAGGAAGGAGTCTATTTTGCTGACTTGTATTTGGTAGATCTGGTACATATTCAGATCAGCATTTGAATATTGACGTAAGGTTTTTGTGGTAACTCAGGTCTTAGTCTGAATAGATCAAATAAACTGTTTCTATGAATTAATTCCTCTTAATCTAAGTATAACTTTGGTACTCACGTTATTCCTGAAAAATAGGAAGTGTTTGGGTGCCAATATCAGTTTGAATAGGCTATGGGAATTTAGAAGAAAAGTCACATTGATTGTATAATATTCAAAGGTGTTCAAAATGTTCCAGGTGAAGATAAATAAAAACGTATTGGTAGGAAAAGAGGGTATTTAGCATGAAAAGGCCAGTAGCTGGGCAATTTTTCGTTAGATTAGAATGCTACATCCCACCTCGCTCACTAAACAAATTTCAGGTGCAGTAAATATAAGCTTAGACTAGTTTATAACCAAATTCACTTTCATTCTCTTGTAAAATCCATCATTTATTATGATATAATGATTATTTTTCTGAGTTTATGCATGCTGTTACCATAATGAAAATCACACATAGAACACCATTGACAAGAGGAAAGTATTATTTTTTGTCGCCGTTGATTTAATATTTGATTACAGAGAACGGGATAGTAAGATTAATGTCCTTCATTGGGTTTAGTGTTGAATATGAATTCGGACTTTACCCTTTGGTGGTAGGAAACGTTGAACGAACTCAGTAGCATGTAATATTCTCCACTTAGATGGGGATCGGCAGTTATATCCCCTTAACTGTAATCCACGTGTTGGTTGGTCGCAAGATGAGGAATGAGATTGCTAGCCCGATACCATTTTAACCTCAATTGTAAAAAAACAAGTCGCTAACTGCCAGGTACCTAATTCATAGCTCGGGTAAGAGAGGCACAATATATTGTTAACGGAGCGTGTCAGTCCATCTGTCATTGAAGAACAGCTAACCTAGGGTCACTTTATTGGTAGATGAAACCTCTCCCTGTCATTACCATGAAGCCCACGCAAACACGTGTGTGCATCAGAGTATGTATATATATATATATATATATATATATATATATATATATATATATATATATATATATATATATATAATATATATATATATATATATATATATATATATATATATATATATATATATATATATATATATATATATATATATATATATATATATATATATATACAGGGTGGGGCAGAACCAATTGAGCAGTTTTGAGGAGATATAACAAAGTAATGGAGGTACAGAGAAGAAAGTGTATTATTCTCGAGGTTAGCATAGCATACCATTTACAATTCTTATGTCCTGAAAATAATGTCAGCAAGATGGCGGCCGTATGGGCCTATCACTCCAAATTTTGAGATTGCACACCAAACCGTAAGCTTAGGGGAATGTAGCGGTCTTTCCTGGATGATTTGGGGGTTATGTTCAGCCCAATAGCGGAAATTTTGCTTATTTGCAGCCCCACAGAAGTGAAAATGTGCTTCATCACTACTGAAGAACGCTGCCTCGGGAACAATGTTTTCAAACATGTTCTCACACAGATTTTGGCGATTGGCAAAGTCTGCTTGGTTCAGTTCTTGAGCCATCATCATTTTGTAAGGATGGAAAATTCAAATCCGTATGCAGAATCCTCCTCAAACTGCGTGAGGAGATTTGCAAAGCTACGGCATGCCTTTGTGCAGAACGTCTTGGCGACTGGATGATTGCTGCTCTCACCCTCTCGACATTTTCTGGTGTTCTGATGGACCTGCGTCGGCCATGTGTATCTGTTCTTAGTGTGCTACCAGTTGCCTCCAACTGCCTAACCCAGGACCGAATTGTGTTCGCCTGATTAACAGCATTGTTGCGTGGAATATTGAACCGTCGCCGAAAAGCTCTCTGCGTTGCAATCACAGATTGATTGTTCTCAAAATATGCGCGCACAGCAAAACCACGATGTACTCCCGTCCACACCATGTCGGTTACTGAAATGGGGATGTCTGAGGAGGCCAACAACACCACCCTACCCCCACCCCCCTCTCTTCCCCTCGAGCATTGACTCTTGTAAACTGCTCAATTGGTTCTGCCCCACCCTGTATATATATATATATATATATATATATATATATATATATATATATATATATATATATATATATATATATATGTATATATATATATATATATATATATATATATATATATATATATATATATATATATATATATATATATATATATATAAAGTAACTTATACTTGTGACTTTTTTTACTCAACAATATTGCAATATTAAGCCACAATTACCCCTTAATATGAAGTTTTCTTCATCTTTGGAAAATGTTACACCCAGTGAGTGTAATTGATAAAGCCATGGAACCTGTACCAATTTTGTTTCGACACAGTGAAAGACAGATGACTTTTCATTCGGTATCAACAGAGATAAAGTTGATTTCGACTCAGCTGTACATAATCTGTCTGTACCGATAATCCCCCATCGATTTGGGACCACCTTGACGTGGTGAGGGGACTCTTGAACCCCAGGAATCCTTTCCCATATACCATTCTGTATTTCTTTGAATTAATTTTTGCGGAATATTCCACGTTTGCTCAAATTTATTGGACCTGATAAACAGGAAAAGATATCATAACTGGGATTGGGTTTATATCTAAAGCTAAATAGTGGGAACTGTGGTAGGACCATCAACTGCCCGATAATGTTCGGACCTGAGGGATATCAGGCGGAACTATTCTTTAGGACTGGCATTCTCCCCTCGAAGTAGGTTCCTTCACGTGGTGAGGGGGTAAGGGGCCCTGGCTTTTCTTCTTCGTTCTTACGAAGAATAAGAGCCTGGGCCCTGACGGATCACCTACAAACCTTTCGATTTAAATGGCGTGGATATTTTCACTTTCGTACAAATTTCTTGGACCTGGTAAATAGGAAAAGGTATCATAGCTGGGATTGGGTTTATATCCGAAGCTAAATAGTGAGAACCGTGGCAGGACCATCAACTGCCTGATAATGTTCGGACCTGAGTTTTCAGGCGGAACTATTCTACGGGACTGGACCACAGATTCCAGGGGGTCTATTTCTGGGAATAGGACTCTCGGCATTCTGTCCGGTTTGCCCATAATGTGATTAGGGTGGGGATGATGTATTCTAGTAATGCTCTCAGTCCTATCAAGCGGGTTGGCTTACACTTGAGCCACTCTAATCATGTTGTGCCATCCCCTTTGGGGTAGGGTAGGGATGCGGACATTTGGGAGTCGGTTCTCACTTGTGCCATTGGCGGAAGAATAAACCCCATGAAAGGCTGATGATATCTTTTTAAGGTTTTCAGGTTTATTTACTTTTAAAAAATTTTTTTTCTCAATTTTACTTGTCTTAATGCAAAGTTGTGTTAACGATTTAAGTACCCCTGGACCCTTTGATGGTAGCGATTCGGCACAGTTAACGACTGCAGGAACCTCCTCTGACCTCTCTCTGGAAAAATCAGAAAAAAATACGAACGTAATTACACTGGAGCCCTATGCTCCAATAAAAAACAAGCCAAAAAAACAAATATCTTAAAACATTGAACTTCGACTCCTCTTTGGGAGTGGAAGTTGGTCAAGATTCCTAACAGAAACGGAGAAAAAAATATCGCCATTGAAATTAGAAAACTTCTCATTGAATCGACATTCAACTACTGAAATGTCATTCAGACAAGTAAAAGAAAGATGGTTGATGAAACCACTACAAGAAATCAAGAAAATTCTTAAATATAAAAAATATTGATAATGTTAAAGTACATATTAAAAAAACATGACAATTTGAACAGTGTCCAGGGTACCATAGTACTTCCTGATAATGATGAACCAATAGAAAAGCTATTGCTAGATTCCTTAAAAAAAGGTACATGAAAAAAGACTGCGAAATTAACAAATAGCTAGTAGAGATAATGAAAAATTAAGAATAAAAGATAAAATTTTAAGGCCATGAATTACCCTTAAAAATAAAAATCTTAGGCCAAAGCAGAGAACTGAGACCGTATTTCCCTAAACCACTACAGTGCCAAAACTGCAGTATGAATGGACATACAAGAAAAAATTGCCATAATACATCTGTATGCGCATACTGTGGATCTGACAAACATGCCACACAGTGGAGTGTGGTGAACCAAAATGCGTAAACTGTGGACAAAATCACCATGCAAGATCTAAGGAATGTATATATTATATATACAATACTGAATTGAAATTACTTCAGGAAAGGACAGGAATGCCTATAAAAGAGGCCAAATTAGAATTAAAGGTTAGAGGAATGCATGATCCCGCTAAGAAACGAACTTTTTCTGCAGCAATAAGATCAAACAAAGAAACAAAAGTGGAAATAAATAAGAATAACAAAACCCTGGTAGATCAGTCTCAAAGAAAAATAACCACTTTGCAAGAAGAAACCAATATAGCAAAGGACCAAGAAATGTATACAAATCTTTGCTCAAATTCATTTGAGATTTTAAGAGAAATAGAATCACTAGAAGACAATACAACCACCATAGAAATATTAAAAGATAGTTCTGATGAATTAGAAACTAAAGAAAAAAAGAGACCTTTAGAGAGAACTCACCCAAGACCAACAAAAAACCAACTATTATTAGAGATACATCCATTACAATAAAGGCAGGAGACCCAAGAAAGAACATAAACCAAATAATAAGAAAATACCTTTGTCTCCTAAAGTAATAATAAAACCAATAGAAACAGATACCCAGAACATCAAAGAAATAGTAGAGGAACAAACCATTGACAAAAATGATTATGTGATGGGAGAAGAGATTACCCCATCACCAACAATAGGTACAGCAAGAGTAAATGAAAAAACGACACACGAAAACACGTGGATGTAATGAATGCTTCATTGAACTGTGCAACAAAAATGAAAGCATAACAAAGGACAGTTTAACAAACACTATACGAAATTTTATAAGTTACAGAAATAAAGAAACTACTAGTTTGGACACTCACGAAAAGGGCTGTATGTGCATTGGACACATGATGTCTTATAAAGAAAAACAAATAAATATTGTAAATAGGATTTTAGAAAAAATGCAGATTGATGATCCACAAAAAGAAAATAACACTTGAACACACTAACGTTATACTTTCAATAATTATATTATACAATGGAATGTAAATGGTCTACAGACCAGATTACATTTGGGAGAAATACAACGATTACTAAAGGAATATGAGCCAATGATAATATGTTTACAACATGTCAACAAAACAATACCAACAATAGGTAAATATACCTTAGTATCTACATCTAGAGAAGAAGGAAATTTAGGTACTGCTATATATGTACATAACAAAGTATGTTATGACATAGTACCTGTAAATTTTAATGACTTGCAAATATCAAGTATTAAAATACGAATAAAAAATGATAATTACATAATTTATAACTTATATAACCAACCTAATTAAAGTTACGATATTGATAAACTTAAAGATTTACTTAACAATACCAAGGAACCTACATTAATAGTAGGTGATTTTAACGCATACAACCCAATATGGGACTGTCATTGTACAAACTCAAATAGAATAGGTAGTAAAATAGAAGAGTTCATGGATTCCAACAACATGTGCTGTATAAATGATGACGAAATTAGCACATATTTTTCAAAAACACATGGAACATTTTCCTCAGTAGACTTAACTTTATGTACAACAAGCATAGTTGACAGATTGGATTGGAATACAGTTGATGACTTGCACACCAGTGATCATTTCCCAATATTAATTTCCTTATTGCAAAATAATCCTGCAAAGCATGTCCCTCACTATAACATTTATAAAGCAGATTGGGAGTGATATGAAATGCACACTAGAAATATCCCACAATTTGAATATTTAAAAGACCATAATGAAACTAATAAATTTCTTGTTGATTTCGTTAAAAATGCTGCTGATAAAGCAATACCAAAGTCAAAACCCCATCCAACAAAACACAAAGTTCCCAGGTGGTCTGATGAGTTAACAGAATTAATAAATATGAAACATTCAATAGGGAGACGATTAGATAATTTGAATAGAAAGTTCAATAAAATGAATAAAAAATTACCGATATTAGAAAGAACTTTACAAAAAATGACTGTATTATTACTAGAAATTGATACATTAAAACCTGTATACAACAAAATATCTGCAAAATTTAGAAAAGAAGTAATTCAAGGAAGAATCATTTCATGGAGGAAATACGTATCAGATCTCTCTAATAATACTCCCATACAAAAAATATGGGAAAAATTCAGGAAAGTAAATGGTACCCATGTCAAACCACCTAGACATGCCATATTAAAAGATGGGAAAAGAACACTTGATCCAAAAGAAATAAGTAATATAATGGGAGAAAATTTAGCAAATGTAAGTAGTGATAAGAATTTAGATGAACACTTCCGCACAAAAAAAATAAAATAGAATTAAGAACAATAAATTTTGAAACAATCGACGATGTATATTATAATAGAAAATTTAGTATGTCAGAGATGGAATATGCTCTCTTGAACAGCAATAAATCTGCTCCTGGAGGTGACAATATTTGTTTTGAGATGATCTGCCACTTAGCACCTTTGGCAAAGTCATATTTATTAGAGTTTATAATCATTTATGGCTTTGAAATTTATTTCCAGATGATTGGCGTAAAGCTATAATAATTCCTATCCCCAAACCTGGAAAGGATCCCAGCAATGTAAATAATTACAGACCAATTTCTTTAACAAGCTGCTTATGCAAATTGTTAGAGAAAATGGTAAATGCTCGACTAACATGGCACATTCGAGAAAATAAAATTTTAACTCCCACTCAGTTTGGGTCTCAGTGTAACAGATCCACATTGGATTCTCTCTGTAACTTAGAAGACCATATACGTAGAGGTTTTGAACGAAAACAAATTACTGTAGCAGTCTTTTTTGACATTGAAAAGGCATACGATACCACATGGAGGTATGCTATATTAAAAACTTTACAAAACAACAACATCCGTGGACATTTACCTAGGTTTATACAGAACTTTTTGACAAACTGCAATTTTCAGGTGAGAATTGATGATGATCTGTCTAGAACATTTCCACTTGAAAACGGTGTTCCACAGGGAAGCGTCCTTAGTGGAACACTGTTTACTTTAGCAATTAATGATATCAGTAAAAATCTACCTATTGGCATTAAAAGTAACCTGTACATGGATGATTTTGCCATATATTATTCAGCATCCCGAATAAAACATGCAGAACGAATCATTAATAAAAGCATAGTAAAAATAGATGAATGGGCCTCATCTGTAGGCTTTAAATTTTCCATAGATAAAACTCAAGCAATCATGTTTTATAAATATAAAAAGTGGAAAAAAGGTGAAGAAATAGATTTAAAAATCAAAAACCATAGTATACCAATTGACCAAACAGCAAAATTTTTGGGATTAGTATTTGATACCCACTTGAACTGGAGAGCCCACATTACATATGTAAAATCTAAAAGTAAAAGAGCATTAAATCTAATTAGAAAACTATCGAATACTACTTGGGGAGCCGATAGACTTACCCTTACTGTGCTGTATAAGGCAACAGTTCTGTCCATCATTGATTATGGAAGCGAAGTATATGGCTCGGCATCTGACGCAGTTCTGAAAATGTTAGACCCTGTTCACAATGAAGGCCTGAGAATATGCTCAGGAGCCTTTAGATCATCACCAAAATCATCGTTACAAGTTGAATGTGGTGAAATGCCTTTGTCTCTCCATAGAGAGCTAGTAACAATGAAAAGTGCTTTAAGAATTCAAACTAGTGATTCTCCAACCAAAAATTATTTGAATTAAGAGATGTATTTATAAACAACCATCCACCACCTTTCCCAATTAGAGCTAAAAGATTGTTTGAGTCGCTGAATATAAATATACAAGTGCCTGTAATAGTAAAATCACCTCCTCCCTGGACAATGAATAAAACGAGAATTTGCACACACCTCAAGTATTTGTTAAAAAGTAACTCATACACAACAGAACACCATAGACAGCATACAATAGAGCATATAAACCGAAAAGGTCCACATTACGCAATATATACAGATGGATCTAAATCAGAACAGGGAGTGGGATATGCTGCAGTGTCCCAAGACAAAACTTATCAGTTCTCTCTTCCTAATAATGCTTCTGTATTTACAGCAGAATTGTATGGAATTGCATCAGCTATAAAAATAATTAAAGAATCATCATTCAATAATTTTGTGATTTTCAGTGATTCAAGAAGCGCTATAGAAGCTATTCAAAGTTACAAATCAAATAATAATATAGTACAACAAATTAAATTATATCTCCATAAATTATATAATAATGGAAAAAATGTAGTAATATGTTGGATCCCTGCACATGTAGGGATCAAAGGAAATGAAGAAGCAGACAAAGCAGCTAAAGCAGCAACTCACATGACAAGATCAAATGTGAATATCCCTGTTACTGATTATGTAACTCACATAAAAATGGGTATCATAAATAAATGGCAATACATATGGGATGAAGAACCTGAAAGTAATAAACTGAAAGAAATAAAATCTAATGTTAAAAAATGGAGTTCATCATATCAAAGAGAGAGACACGCACAAGTAATTTTAACACGCCTCAGAATAGGCCATACTCGTCTGACACATGGGCACTTAATGAGCAGCCCACATGGCCCGGCTCCCGAGTGCTCAGAATGCAGAGTAATAATAACGGTCAGACATGTGTTATGTAAATGTCCAAAGTATGACCGACAACAAATGTCTACTTTTGGAAATAAGTCAGTGAAAGAAATTTTGTCAGAATCTTTCACATTTTCAATCATTCCAATTTTGATGTTCTTGAAGAACTGTAATTTAATTAACAAAATATAAAAATAAGTAAATAATAAAAATATGAAAATCCTTTTAGCATTTGAATTTTACAAAAAAGAAGAATTTTTAAAAATTTTGTTTAATTTATATTCTGAATTTTAATATACCGTTTTAGTATGTATGTAAGGAAGTCTGAGTAAATGTATTTATTGTATGAGAGCATGTGCCTATGTGCAGTTTTTAATTTCATTTTAATTCATTCATTTTAGTATTGGATGATCTATTGGGTCCTAGCGCTTGACTTCAGGCCTAGACCTAGTATTTTAATCAAATCCTTCGGGCCAGCCCTATGAGAGCTGAAAGTCAGCTCAGTGGTCTGGTTAAACTACTTTAATAATAATAATAATAGGACTGGCATTCTATCCGGTTTGCCCATGATGTGATTAGGGTTGATTGTATTCTTGTAATACTGTCAGTCCTAGCAAGCGGGTTTGGCTTACACTTGGGCCACTCTAATCATGTTGTGCCATCCTCTGTAGGGTAGGGTAGGGACGCGGACATTTGGAATTCAGTTCTCACTTTTGTCATTGGTGGAGGAATAGACTCCATGTAAGGCTGATGATACCTTTTTAAAGTTTTCAGGTTTACCTATTTTTTTTTTCTTGACTTCAGTGTTTATGCTTAGTAGTTTTAAAGATTTAAGTACCCCTGGCCCCTTTGATGGTAGCGACTCGGCACAGTTGACAACTGCTGGAACCTCCCCTGACAACCTCTCTCTGGAAAAAGCAGAAAAAAATACTAATGCAATTACAATGGAGCCCTATGCTTCAATGAAAAGCAAAGCAAAAAAAAAAAGCAAATATCGTGACTCAACCTTGACTCACTTCGACTCCCTCTTTGGTAGTGGAAGATGGTCAAGATTCCTGACCTTAGAAACAGAGAAAAAAATTTCAGCATTGAAATTAGAAAACTTCCTGTTGAATCGACATTCACGTACTGAAATGTCATTCAGACAAATAAAAGAGCAGATGTGGTTGATAGAAATCACCACAAAAAATCAATCAGAAATTACTTAACTATAAAAAATATTGATAATGTAGAAGTACACAGTGCCAAAACTGTAGTACGTATGGACATACAAAGAAAAATTGCCATAATACATCATATATGTGCATATTGGGGATCTGACAAACATACCACACAATGGAGGTATGGTGAACCAAACAATGAAACAAAAATGGAAATAGATGAGAGTAGCAAAACCCTGATAGATCAATCTCAGAAAAATAATCACTTGCAAGAAGAAACTAATGTGGCAAAGAACCAAGAAATGTATACAAATATTTGCTCAGAGTCATTTGAGATATTAAGAGAAATGGAAACACTAGAAAATAATACAAGCACCACAGAAATATTAGAAGATATTTATGATGAATTAGATGCTAAAGAAAAAAAAGAGGCCTTTAGAAAGAACTCCACCCAAGACCAACAAAAACCAACTGTTATTAGAGATGCATCCATTAAAATAAAGGCGGAAGACCCGAACAAAGAACATAAACCAAAAAATAAGAATATACCTTTGTCTCCTAAAGCAATAATAAAACCATTGAAAACAGATACCCAGAACATCAAAGAAATAGTAGAGGAACAAACCATTGACAAGAATGATTATATGATGGGAGAAGGGATTACTCCATCACCAACAATAGGACAGCTAGAGTAAATGAAAAAACGACACATGAAAACACATATGGATGTAATGAATGTTTCATTGAAATGTGCAACAAAAACAGAAGCAAAAAGGACAGTTTAACAAACACTGTACGAAATTTTTTAAGATACAGAAATAAAGAAACTACTAGTTTAGACACTCAGGAAGAGGGCTGTATGTGCATTCGAAACCTAATATCTTATAAAAAAAAATAAATATCATAAATAAAATATTTGAAAAAATGCAAATTGGTGATCCACAAAAAGAAAATAACACTTGAACACACTAACATAATATTTTCAATAATTATATTATATAATGGAACGTAAATGGCCTATGGACCAGGTTACATTTGGGAGAAATACAACGATTACTAAGGGAATACGAACCAATGATATTATGTTTACAACATGTCAACAAAACAATACCAACAATAGGTAAATATACCTTAGTATCTACATCTAGAGAGAAAGATGGAAGTTTAGGTACTGCTATATATGTACATCATAAAGTATGTTATGACAAAGTGTCTGTAAACTTTACTGATCTGCAAATATCAAGTATTAAAATGCGAGTAAAAACGATAATTATGTAATTTATAATTTATACAACCAACCTAATAAAAATTATGATTTTAATGCTCACAACCCGATGTGGGA
>NC_089798.1:7347696-7355196 GCF_040412425.1 Macrobrachium rosenbergii
AGCACCCGCTAAATCCTCAGCGCCTTCACTAAAAGACTCCCCATCCTCAATCTTAATCCTGCCTGTGCCAACCTTTAATTTTCCTTGGGTACTGTCGTTCATCTCCTTGTTCCAGCACCGCTCCTGTCGTTGCTGCCAAAACATGGGAACTGGCGAGTTAACGGACAAATGCCACACGTGGGACAGAGACTGAAGGTGGGACCAGCAGGCTATATAAGGACCTGACCAGGGGCATGTGAGGAGTTCATTACCAGGCAGAATCAGAGTAGAGTCCTTGCCGGGTCGGTCTCCGACCATCCTCCCCCCTTTCTGACCAAGTCAGACTTTGTCGTGCACATAGTCCCACCAAAGTTCATTGCCTTATTGCAAAGTCTGGCCTACACGTCAAGACAACACATCCTACAGGAAAAAGGTGCAGTCTGGATTTGGAGTTTGTTACGACACCCATTCTTCCACTATAAGTTTCATTCTTTCTGATTTTCCTCCCCTTGGAGTTCTGAGAAAATAAGTGAAGTGTTAATGTTTTCATTTCAAATAACGTAAGCATTTTGTAGCATTTGCTATTTCATATTGTTCCCTCTCAGCCTTCTGCACTGCCTACGTGACTGTGAAAGTGTTTTCTTTGCATCAGAGTGACAGTAAATTTGTCTTGCAGAATAGGCATTTGATGCTGTGTCAACCATGGTGCCAATTCCTGAATTCCCGACATGGAAGAACACTTCAAGAGTAATTCCTGAAGACTTATATGCCTACGTGGCAGAATTCTGTATATTTACTTATCGTTAGAGGTCCCACCGTAATTCTATAGTCAAGAAATTTCACCTTAGATTGTGAAGTCTTTTGACATTGGCACTATTTGTTTGTGATTAAAGTAATATCAGTGCCAAGGAGCTAGTGAGGAATTCCCTTTGCAATATCTTTCTGATCTTTGTAATAAAATCTAATTAGTGAAGTCTTGCATTTCCTTTGAAAACATTTAATTTATTGTTAACTTATTTTTATGAGTTTAGCCAAGTAGTCAGATGGGTTTAGATTGTGTTCAAGGCTAGATAGACCAACCTGGGCTAGGCTGTAATAATATTATATATATATATATATATATATATATATATATATATATATATATATATATATATATATATATATATATATATATATATATATATATATATACATATCTTGAACTTTAAAGAAATGTGCTTAGTGGCCTCAGTAGAGTTTTTTTTTTTTTTTTTTTTTACATTTCCAATGTTTTAGATTCTGAAACTGGGTTTCAGTCAGGCAAGTTTTACGTAATTTGTTTATTAGCTCAATTTGAACCTGTAAGAATAAGACTATCACTTTGAGTACATCAGAAAGGGACGGGGCAGGGGGAGAACCGTGCAGGCAAAATATGAAGTCACATCTACACTCCGCTGGGGTCTATGCGAATTCTACTGCAGATTGTCAGGGGGTAACTTGAAAAGGGACTTGACCTTTCCACAGACTTGGGTTGTAATTGTTGGAGTTTGCGCTTAATCATCCAACGGGAATTTATGTGTTTCTCCTCCTCATTATAAGGTTCTTTGTTTGTTCACCTTAGCTTTCGCGGTTCATGGGCTAAAAGTGAAAGATCAGTCAAAATAATTGGGAGAGAGCACCTGTGGTTGTGTAAGGTGTGACTGATATATAGGCAAGTGGAAGGAATAGTTATTGTTATCCTTGTGAGACAAAAGGAAAAAATACTAGTAGGTAAGTATAATGTGTTGAAAACTTTGAGATTATTGATGTTAATGTACTCAATGGTACATATTGCCCAAGTGTGATTGATAACTTCTAAAATAAAAGTATATGAATTTCAATTGATGACCACGTTATGGCATTCAGTGCCCCATGGGCGTGACGAAAAGTTATATGTTGGTGAAATATTTATGAAAGCATTTGTAGGAGAAGGTAAATATAACAGGTCAGTGATATGATGAATATTTGAATGGTAATATGTTTATTTAGCCAAGAAAACACAGAGACCTTTGGCAGGGTGAAGAATACTACGGTAGCTAGCAGTGCACAAGGAAATGTATGTTTGTGAAACGAAGATAGACAAATACTTATACTTAATATTTTTTATTTTTTCTGATGACATGTTATTTGTAGTAAATAAAGTTGGAAAGAATAACTTCTTAGTGTGTTGCTTTTGAGAATCGCGTTTAGTGTAAATCTTTTGTTTGGTTGTGACTGACGTTTAGTTTTTTCTGAACCTATTTCGTGTAACACTTTCGTGTCGAGAATTTTATTATTATCCGTTTGCAAGAAAAGAGGCTAAAGTTAATTGCATAGTATTATTACTGCATTTACATAAAAAGGTGCTGAAGTATCATATTATGGCAGGATCGTTTGTTCATTTTGGTATAAAAATACCTTCGCTAATTTTTATTACGTTTTATCTTCGGACGACTGAACATATTTTTTATATCGCACTTTTAAGAGAACTATCATCAGATATTAAAACGAAATGTAGCTTCAGATTGCTCTGGGTGCTCAAAAATTTCTTTTTATTGGTTTTTTTTGTTATAGAAAAAGGAGAAAGAGACCGTTTAACCGTCGATGGAAGTATTGTGTTTTTCTCTCCAAAATTTAATTTTCTCTCACCGACCATTGTAGAAGTTTTGCTCCAGAAAATTAAGAATGTAAGTTTTCCTTACAGTAAAATGTGCTTTCTGTCGTGCTTCTTGGTTTGTTAAGAATAGACTTCATTAATCTTAGACTCTGTATCTCCATGCTGGTTGGATATTGCAGTTTAGAACTGACAACGAATCACCACAACTGCCAGTCATGTGATAAACCTCAGGTTTTGCGTTCTTTGAATCTGAGTCGGCTCAAAGGTAGACTATTACTTCCATCGTTTTACTTAAAGTCTCCATTCATGGTATTAGCCTTGGACTTTCATAATTAAAGTGACAGCTTTGTCAGCATACAAGCCGAGAAGTTTACAGTCCCCACGGTCTTTGTATCTATACAATCTCAGATGGCGTTTGAGCAGTTTAAAATACTGCACTTGAAATAACCTTTCTTAAAAGGTGAATTTTGTTAAACTCTATTAATGCTTTTGTTGCTGATGTTGCCATAACTTCAGAGGACCAAAAATAAACTTTCATTTCACAAACGGTATCTGTTGAAACAATGTAAAAAAAAAAAATCTTTTGTTCATGCACATAAGTTCCACTGCAGTGCACACCAAGTAAAGAAACACGTGCGTTAGTCTAATTACTCTAATATATAGATTTGTACATGTTTACTAATTTAGTGAAGAAAGTAACTTTCTTTGAAAATTGTTTGTCATAAGATAATTACAGAAGTATTAGTTTCACAGGCAAAGCTAATTTGTTACCGAAGTTGTATTAATTAATTCGTTGTATTGACCATGGTAAAGTTTTGTCTCATTACTTTAATGACATAAACAGGGTATATTATATATTTAGACTGAGTGATATTGGAAGACTTTGCTGCTATCCGAAACTTTGTATCAGTTTTGATCTGCATCGTAAATAATACTGTAGGATTACTGGACACCTGATTTCTGATAATTGTGTAATAAGTGGTTGGTCGGTGTTTTCTTTGACGCTAATGATCAGAGTGGGAGAAGGAAAGGATGTAGCAAATGAAATATAAGTGTCTCGAATTTCCCATTAGGAGTACGAGTTCTCCGGGTAAATGACCTATAGCCACATGACACTATAAAGGCGTACGCCTCTAACTCATAAATGAGGTAGCTGAGTGGTTCACGGTGCAATGCTCGTATCGTTGTTCATTTATTTATACTAAGTCTGATCAGTATATTAAAAGACATGTTGTTGTGTGTAATGCTATTAAAAATGGCAAATACTGTATTATTGTAAGGCATTAGCACTTAGCGGAGGAGTGTGAAAATGTTAAATATATTCATCTCCAAAGATCAAAGTCAAAACATTGTTTTGAAAATCAAGCGCATTCCCAATTTGTGTGTTTTGTTGCGAATAAAACTAAAAATTAAAAGAATAACTCGAAATTTAGATTACAGTGAAACTCATCTACAGTTTGCATGGGGTAGTACCCCCAATATCATGAAGCAACCGAAGAATTTCTTTTAACCTGTACACACGCGAGGGGAGGTAAAAATCTCCGCAAAGAACCACTACAATAGCTTTGATGTATGCAGTCCAAGACAACAACGAGGGTTCTTGCATAACAGCCTTTGTGTGTACAGTACTAATGGCACCATGTTGAGTTTTGAATCAACTCCGAGTAAGAGGAGATAGAGCCAAAAGCAAGTTTGCAATATGTGAACACTTACGGGTTTAACGGTCTCAAACCGATTGGCAGTGACTGGGCTCTTTTGCAAATGCTTCTCATCCTGTTCTCTCTCTCTCTCTCTCTCTCTCTCTCTCTCTCTCTCTCTCTCTCTCTCTCTCTCTCTCTCTCTCTCTAACTCTGCTTGATAGCCGCGCTTTCTGTCTAACTCTCCCTGCTTTGTCTGTTTGTCAGGCTGTTGGTTTATTTTGATTCTAGTTCGTAGCGAAAAATTAACGACTAATAGGCAGTAAAAGTGATACAAAGAAAACCCGGCTGTGTTTTAGCAATTAGAATTTCATGATCTAATGTTGAATATAGTGATCATAAAGTTTCGTTTTGTGTAATACTTGCTTCTTGAATGAGGCTGCATGATGCAAACAGGATGATTTAGACCTATTCCATGTACAGTTCATAATTAAAATTTCTAGTAAAATCACCTAATTACTATGAGGTTTGCGGTATTGTGCTAATGAAATAGTTATTTTTTGGCATGAACGCTCTGCAAATGAGCAGGGGTGTTACAATTGATTAACATGATAGGGGAGGGGGAGTAACATTGCCAGAAAGGATATAAAATGAAATTCGCAGTAATTAGTAAATTAACTGTATCTCTTACAGCCGTATTAGCCTATGTGTGCAGTATGGAAAAAACTGGCGTGCTATTGTTTAGAGAGAGAGAGAGAGAGAGAGAGAGAGAGAGAGAGAGAGAGAGAGAGAGAGAGAGAAGTAGATACGTGTTATTCCAGGAACACGGTATACTAGAACCAAATGAATTGATTGATCAGTGGGTCAGTATGATAGTCGCCTAAGTATTTAACCTCCACTGCCGAGTATGGTTTATATTATAGAGATTTGTCAGTTACATCATGATATGGGGATACATCTAGCCCGTATAAAGTGTAGATTATTTCAGATTGTGCCCAGTGTTTTGGTGTTATTTGCGTCTGTTCATGTTATACTGATTAAAAATAAAGCAGCAATAAATAGATTCCATTCTAAAACTTTGTCCCTAACGTTCTTCGTATGCTATATACGTTTTTTTTACACTTTTTGCATCCTCTCCAAAGAGCCAGTACCTTACATTCATTTAGATTTTTATGCTTCCAGTATTCTATATTATTATGCAGAAGAAGATGTCTGTTTAAAAACTGTGAACACAATCAGTGTGAATAAATGGATAGTTGCATGACCACTGCATAAAAACCAATCAGCTTCCTTAGTTATAGGAGAGGATCCCGTCTTCTGACTTAATATGGTAGGGTGACTATCGGACTATAGTTGTCTCTCTGATATGGAAATTCCGGGACAGGTCGGCCATGGTGGATGTTCGTTAGAAATATAGATTGGTTGTGGAGCTTGTAAAGGAAACTTTCGCTAGTGAGTTGAATGTCATATCCACTGGACCAAGTGGTTCAAAGGCTAGTATTCTCGTTCCACGCACATATATATATATATATATATATATATATATATATATATATATATATATATATATATATATATATATATATATATATATAGATATGTATGTATATATATATGTGTGTGTGTAAGTTTGCATTGTGGAGGAACTTGTCAATTTGAAAATATTTTGGATCTGATACCTATTGAAGTCCTGCCTGGAAGTCGTCATAAGAAATGCAGTTAAGAATTTCTCAGTTCCCATGCCGAGCTTGAAACTGGTAATGGGAAAGAAACATGTCCCATACTTTTATTACTGTGTTTTGACAGATGCCGAGAATTTATCTCAGTTCATAAGCACGTAAGAAATAGACCTATGACAGTCACATAAGAAATATACTTATCATTTATGGCATTTTTGTCTGAGATAAATTTAAAATGAACTGGTCAGTTATCCCTAGGTTAGTTGAAACATAATAGCGTGAACTATTTAATTAAGAGATTTCCTAATATTTTTGGGTATGATTTCCCATAAAATTGTTTGAAAGGATACGACACGGATCTTTCCAACTTGAGCACCAAACTCGAGGAAGCTTGAAAATGGTACACCTGACGAAGTGCGAAGTAAGCAACTTTTTCTAGAGCTGAAATAAACTCCCATTCACGGACTTGGCACTGGACAGGAAAGAGAGTCACATATACCTACCCGTTCATTGGCCTTTAATATCAGTTTAATTATTTTTGAGAAATGAGTGGCATTAATCAGTGATTTTCGTTACACGCAATCATTCATTATCGACACCATGATGAAAGGCATGTTTTCAAAACTGGATGACATTAGCTTGAGACATCACAGTCATTTTATAGTAAGGTATTACAATGTCAAACCTTGTCTACAGAGAAACTGTTATTTATCGAATTTTTTCCCCTGCTTTCATTTTGTTAATCGTACTTAGTATAGATAATATTGTCTCCTTTATCCGTCGAAGGGGTTTTACACATCTAGAGTGACTAGAGGGTTATTTCTGTCTCCGTCACTGTATCATTGGTTTTAATTTGTTCACCATAATTACATAATTTTCTGGATCGTATGTTATCAAGAGGAAACATCGATAGAACTTTTCGGCCCAAGGGTAAGACTTGGGACTCAAAATCTCACCACCAATAATGGCAGACATTTTGCTGTGGATCTGCGGAAGTCTCATGTCTCGATCTGAGGAACATAAGGAACTACTTTTAAGATTATAATCCTGTCATTGTATGCCTGAAGAAACAATATTAGGTAGCAACTTGCGTAATGTAGGACTAAACTATTAAATCTTGCATTATACCTTACCCGTCATTGAAAGAACTAAAGTTGAAGTTAATGTAATCATTAAAAAACTGTAAGACAGCTTGATTTAGTTTGATACTTAATTGCAGACCGTTGCTATTCACATATATAATTTCTAAAGGTCTGACCAATATATCTTGCCCCATACGCTCCATTTCTCTGTATTTGAATTGCAAAATTTTGTTGATGAACATTCACTTTATTCTTCGTTATGGGTTGAGACTTTCCCAGAAAGAAAAAGCAGGATTATTGAGAACCTCATTGATTTTAAGCATCTTTCTTTGCAAAATGATGGCTCTTATACCTATCATAATGTTGCACATTATAGATCATCTGCTATTGATAAGATTTTATTGCTCTAGAGATGTTTTCGTCGGGTCAGTATGGTCAAGGATTGGACATCTCCATGGTAATGACCATTGGTCACTATACCTGGTATCATTCACCAAGCTGAATTG
>NC_089798.1:7360196-7380196 GCF_040412425.1 Macrobrachium rosenbergii
AGAGAGAGAGTCAAGAGAAAGAGAGAGAGAGAGAGAGAGAGAGAGAGAGAGAGAGAGAGAGAGAGAGAGAGAGAGGGGGAGGTTGGGGTGCAGCGTTATATATTTGTATGTTGTGAAATGCAGTGAATCCTAATAAATTTTTTGGCACATGGCACGTTGGAGATCCTTATTGTGATTATTTTGACATATTGTTTTCTCTTTTAGTAGATATTTCTTTAACTGAGTGAAGTAACAATCCCAGAAAAGTTGTTGTTTTGTCGTTTCTGTTGAATTTGGGCTACATTTTGTTGTCCCTTTGGGTTGTGACCATAACCTGTTCATTTCTTTCACACAGGGACTGTGCCATCGACTTGGATCAGTGATCTTCTTCAGTCAATAGTTTGAACGAATTTTTTTCATGTTACGCTTAATTTTTTGCTCTCGGTAATTCTTTTGATTATGGGCCGTTTCATTTTGGAGAGGCTTCTTTTGGGAATATACATTAGTAGTACTAATATATATATTTTATATATATATATATTTATATATATATATATATATATACATATATATATATATATATATATATATATATATATATATATATATATATATATATATATATATATATATATATATATAATTTCATGATGTTGCCTTGTAATACGTATATCCTCCTATAATTTTGACATGTTTACTTTTTCATGTGTTATGTTTAATGATAATGATCGTTGAAATGTCATATTTAGTTTCGCATCAGATCTCAAAAGTACTAATGATAACTTGATAGCGTAATTTAGAATTGTTAATACAATTTTAATAGTAACGTAATTTGGAACGAATATCTTTCTTGGTAAAGCGTAGTGTGTGAACACGTGTGTGTGTCCACCAGGGCTTGTTTCATTTCAATTGTCATCAGTTGAGATAAGAGCAATCGCTTTGTTTTGGGGTTAGTGATGACAGCTTGCGAAAACAAACGCCAATTCGTCCCATACGGGCTCAAGACGAGTGATTTCATGTTGTTACAGGCGTTGTTCGAGTCACGTTCGCCACTTTGAGAGAAAGAATACGTGTCCTGATCAATTACGTCATGTTTTGTAAGATGCGTTCAAAACGTTTTGCTGGAATGACGTCATTTTCCTTCTAGAAGCTTCTCCATTGTATCTCGCACCCAAAACACTTTAATGACGTCACTTCCCTGCTTCTAGAACTTTAGTATCCCATACCCAAAATGCTTTAATGACATCATGTAATTGTTTCACGTATTACTGGAATCCTAAAATTTGTTTGATTCTGATTTTTGAGACCAGTCAAGTTAGTTCTCTCTCTCTCTCTCTCATTCCTAATTAGGAAGAGATTACTTTTAACGTAATTTTTTGTGGTCACTTTTAACATTAACTTTTGAGATCTGAATTTAGCAAAGTTATTTAGTTCGTAACGGCGCCTGGTAAAAAAGTGTGTATTGTGTAACGCAGCTGCAGCAAGTGATTTACAGAGGTTTTTCACAAGTTGTGTAAGGTAACGTGAAATTTTACTTATTGATACCATGGTATGATAAGTTAGGAAGTTGTGGTATGATAAGTTAGGAAATTTTGAACAAGTGAAATCATTATTGATAAATCTTATGTGTATTTTTGTGTGTTTTTCTATTTACAATTTCTTTATATTTTCACATTTTTTATGTTTGTGATGTAACATTTATTTACATAGCATTGTAAATATTTTTGGTAATTTAACATTGCATACTTAATTTAACATTGCATACTTAATTTAACATTGCTTACTTAATTTAACATTGCATACTTGATTTCATTTATTGAGATTTTCTGTTTAAATCTTGAGTAATTCTTGATAGTTTAAATTTTGCTTGATTAATTTAAATTCTTGATAAAATTTTTGTGAATTAGATTTGTTTCATAATTTAATTCAAGAATTCATTGAGTTTTGTATTATTTCCAACTAATAGTAAATTTTTCAGATTGTGAATTCTAATTAATTTTGAATTCTAATTATAAAATTTGAATTTTAAAATAAGTTTTTGTATTTAACATTTTTAGAAAACAGTGTTTCATTTATTGACCATCAGTGAATAGGATTGATTGTGTGTGCATAAGGCAAAGTGATAAACATGTTTTGTTCTTTTAGTTTTGCTAAAAGTGAATTAAGACCAGTTTGAAACAGTTAGAGTTTTTTGATGGAGTGATTGATAAATAAGTTTTTTACTTCTAGAAGATTTCTAGTTAATTTTTGATACCTCACACATATTCTGATGAACTTAGTTTGATATTTCAAGTGATTGATAAATAAGTTTTTCTTAAGGGATCACTGTTACCTTTAGAGTATTCAGTCGTAACAATTAATGTTATGAGAGTTCAGGTATCTGGCTGAAGTGAGGTATAATTTTGAATCTTGAGGTTAGTTGTGTAATAACCAGGTACTTGATACGCATCGTGACATTATATTGTTTGGTGCCCAGAGACCCGTGGAACAAAACAAAATATCACTCTGGTTTATGGTTTATACTGGTGGTGTTAGGGATATATTTTGATAGGAGAGTGACCACATAGTTATTTTTTGCTTTGTATTGTGAATTATTTAGTCGAGTAACTTAGAGAAAATGGCTCTGTTCAATGTTCAGAGGTTTTTAGCAACTCCTTCCATCCAAGAGTTATCTGAATCCAACCTAACTAATGCACAGTGGATTGCTTTAGCAGTAGCATGTGGGGGTAATGTGTCTAGTGGTATGATTAAGGCACAAATCAAGTATATTGCAATCCAAGCATTGATGGACTCTGGTAAAGTAGATGAAGAGTTGGGAGAGGCGCAAGAATTGTTGAATGCAACTGAGGCAGAATTTACAGATAAACATGAGCAAAAGGAAGAGAAAAGTGATGCAGAAGTAGAGCTTAGACATATAGAAGCAGAAGAAAATTTGATTAAGCTGAAGATACAGGCAGAAAGAGAAAGAGAAGATAGAGAGAAAAGAGAAAGAAAGGAAAGAGAAGAAGAAAAAGCAGCAGAAGAAGAAAGAGAAAGAGCAAAAGAGGAGAGAGAAAGAGCAAGACATGAAAGGGAGATGGAGTTAATAAAAGTTCGATCCACATTACCTGTAACACTGTCTAACCCTACTCAAGGTAATTCAGACCCTGTATTTGATGTAGTAAGAGTGCAGAAATTAATTCCAAAATTTACAGAAGAAGCTCCAGATGAGTTTTTTGATCACTTTGAAAAAGTGGCTTCAGGTATGGGATGGCCAGAGGATAAATGGTCGGTCTTGTTACAGAGTGTTCTCATTGGTAAAGGAAGAAGTGCCTATTTAGCCTTATCAGCTGATCAGTGTAAAGAGTACAAGGTACTTAAACATAATGTGCTACAAGTTTACCAGATGACCCTGAATATTATAATGAAAGATTCAGATCTTTGAGAAAGGATGACAAGATAACTTTCTTGGATTATGCTTACAAAGTAAGAAGATGTTTTAAACGATGGTTGAGGCTGCTAAAGTTAAATCTATGGACGAACTTGAGGAGTTAGTAGTCCTAGAACAATATCTTAGAGGAATTCCTGAACACATAAGAGCCTATTTAAGAGAGAGAGAGGTTAAGAAACTTGACAAAGCTGCTACATTAAGCAAAGATTTTAATATCATTTCTAGCAAAAGAAATTATAATGTCAAGTACCAGAGCCAACAATGCACAGGTTTCAGATCTCATCCAAATTTCAGGAACATTACAACTGAAATCCTTCTAGTGGCTATGCCAATACAAAGTCAGGTGACATCCTCAGCAATTGAATGTTAAATCCTCATCATCCAGTCTGTTCTCAAGACAGATACAGAAGACTAATGTTGTCTGCTACAAGTGTGGAAGAGTAGGACACTACAGTCGAGATTGTTATCAGACACAACAGCAGACCAAACCAGTTGGTCAAGTGGTTAAAGGTAACCAGGTGAAGCAAACTACGAAGAGCAGTGTGGGGAAGACTGAGACTAAACAAGCAGAGTGTTTAGCAACCAGTGGAAATGTAACTTCAAGCAGTGAGTGGCTGAGCAGCTTGGAGGCTTTCAAGTCATATATCTATGAAGGTACGCTGACAACTCAAGGAGGAAGTGTGCAGGTACCAGTCAAGGTATTACGTGATACGGGGAGTAACCATAGTGTGGTAGTTCGTGGTGCTCACCCACAGTTGAAGAAGAATCTCACTGGAGATTCAGTTATTTTGAAGGGTATAGGAGGAGAAGAGGTAACTCCTATATGCCGCTTGCATTTGTCCTGTGAATTGGTGACAGGAAATGTTGATTTTGCTGTAAAGGACTCACTAGCTGTTGAAGGTGTACATGTTTTACTGGGTAATGAAGTTGGTAGTGTACCATTTATTCCTTTGTCCTATAGTGACAGACAAACCGTTAAGGGTTAGTCCTACTGTAGATTTAGAGAAGAAAACCCCACCTGTTTCCCAAGTTGTGTAACTACCAGGAGTATGAAGAGAACTATGTCTGCAAGTGAAGATACTGAGGATTTACCTGCACCAGAAGAATCAAGTGAAGGATCTTTAAGCTTAGAAGAACTGTTCCAGGAAAGTGAAGTTTCCCCTAGTGTTAGTAATGAAGAGATTTCCCAAGAAGAAGAGGATCCTGTTATTATTGAAGAGACTCCGAGTAGTCAAAGTGTTCCTGAAGATAGTAGTGAAACTACAGAAGCAGAGTTAGCAGATATGGAGAATTCAGCCCTTGAAGTTGGTCAAGTGACAAGAGAGAAGCTAATGAAACTGCAGAAGAGGGATACAACGTTGGCTGATTTGTTCTTCAGAGTTGTTGATCAAGAAGAGATGCAACAAACCTCTACCTGTTATTATCTAAAGGAAGGATTGCTAATGAGGAAGCATCGACCTGCAGATATACCAGGAAATGCTGAATGGGGTGAATATCATCAAATTTTGATTCCATATCCATTGAGGAAACAAGTTGTAGCAGTAGCGCATGAGTCTGGACATATGGGAATCAGGAAGACTGTTGAGAAGATTATGAAGTATTTTTTCTGGCCTGGACTTCACAAGGATGTTAGCAAATTTTGCAGAGTGTGTCACACATGCCAGATAGCTGGAAAACCGATGAAACCATTCAGAAAGCAACCCTACATCCCATAGAAGTTAGAGGAGAACCCTTTAGCAAGGTAATTATAGATGTGGTTGGGCCACTTCCGAAAACAAAGAAAGGAAATGAATATCTATTAACATTAATGTGTCCAGTGACTAGGTATCCTGAGGCGATTCCTGTAAGAAGTATAAGTGCAAAGGTAATTGCTGAGAAGTTGGTGGAGTTTTTCTCCAAGTTTGGAATACCAGAAATTGTGCAAAGTGATAGAGGAACGAACTTTACTTCAAAATTATTCCAGGATGTGATGAACTTGTTAGGAGTAAAGCAACAGTTATCAACTGCTTATCATCCAGAGACTCAAGGAGCCTTGGAAAGGTTCCACCAGACATTGAAAAGTATGTTAACTAAGTATTGTAATGAATCAGGAAGAGAATGGGATGCTGGTTTACCTTTGATGTTATTTGAAGTTAGAATGCTTATCAAGAAAGCATGGGATGTTCACCAAATGAAATGATTTTTGGTCGAGACATTAGAGGTCCATTGAAGATTCTTGCAGAGAATTGGGAAGAAAATCAAGAGGAAATCCAAGGAGAATTTGTGAAGAACTTGAGGAAAAGGTTAAGAGAAATTAGAAAATTCTCTTTAGAAAATTTGAAAATAAGTCAAGAGAAAATGAAAAGAAAATATTATGCTAAGACTAAGCTAAGAAATTTTAGTATTGGACAGCAAGTTCTAGTGTTCTTACCAGTGAAAAGATTTCCCCTTACCAATAAGTTTCAAGGTCCTTATACGATAATAGAGAAGTTAAGTGATCGAACTTATGTGATTGAAACACCAGGAAGAAGAAAACGACAGAGGAAGATACATGTGAATCTTTTGAAACCTTACTTCTCAGAGACTAAGACTGAAACAGTGTCAATAACACAGACAACTTCATCTACAGAAGACGATGATGGCTACGAATTGGGAGCTGAAAACAAGATGAACAATTCTTCAATATTAGAAAATTTGGAAGATAAACTAAAACATCTGAGTGTTGAGCAAAGTAGTGAATTAAGTGAAGTGATTCAAAGTTTCCCTGAAATTTTTGCAGATGTACCTAGGCGTACCAATCTGACAAAGCATGAGATAAAGATCAGAGAAAATGGAAAACCTTTTAAAATGAGAGCTTATCGCTTATCACCTTTTCATCGAGATGTTTTGAAGAAAGAAGTTGAATATTTGTTGCAGCATGGATTAGCAGAACCCAGTTCAAGTCATTATAGTTCTCCTTGTGTGTTAGTGAAGAAACCAGATGGCTCATTTAGGATGTGTACTGATTATAGGAAACTGAATTCCATCAGTGTGGCTGACAATTATCCCTTGCCTCTTATTGATCAATTACTTGATAATTTTGGGCAAGCCAAATTTGTTTCCAAGATAGACTTGTTGAAAGGATATTATCAAATTCCCTTAGATGAGAATGCTAAGTTGCTATCAGCTTTCATTACTCCTTTTGGACTGTATCAATACACTGTTTTGCTGTTTGGTCTGATGAATGCACCTGCAACATTCCAGCGAGTGATGGATCAACTACTAGGATCAATAGAAGGAGTGGATGTATACCTTGATGACATTGTGATTTATTCTAATACATGGGAAGAACATCTGAAGATATTAAGGAAAGTGTTCAAGAAACTACGGGAAGCAGGACTAACAATCAACTTACAAAAAAGTGTGTTTGGAAAGGCAACTGTCCAGTATCTGGGATTTGAAGTGGGAAAAGGTCTTCTTGCTCCTTCTGATGCTAATGTAAAAGGTATCCGTAAGGCTACCCCCTCTGCTACGAGGAAACATCTACAAAGATTTTTGGGCATGGCTGGATTTCATCGTTGATTCTGCCCAAATTTCTCAGCCATAGTAGCTCCCTTTAACTGACTTAACCAGTCCTAAAAGAAAGTTTGATTGTACTCCAGAATGTCAAGAATCATTTGAGCAGGTTAAAGCCATATTAACTTCAAGACCAGTGCTTCAAGCTCCAGACTTCAATAAAAAGTTCGTGATACAAGTTGATGCATCCGACTGTGGAATTGGAGCTGTTCAAGAAGATGACAACAAAATCTTCCATCCAGTATGTTTCATGTCTTCAAAGTTGAAAAAGCACCAGAAAAACTACTACTCAACAATTGAAAAGGAAACATTAGCATTAATCACAGCATTGAAAAAGTTTGAAGTGTATGTGAACCAACCTAGGAATGAAGAAATTTTAGTGTTGTCGGATCACAACCCAGTCTCATTCATCAATAAGATGAAAATAATAATATGAGACTGACCAGGTGGTCTTTATGCCTGCAACCATATAATGTAAGTGTTAAACACATTTCAGGAAAAGATAATGTCATAGCAGATTATTTATCCCGTTGTGAATCGTTTGATTCAAACCCGGATAAGTAATCTTCTCGGGGAGGAATTTCATGATGTTGCCTTGTAATACGTATATCCTCCTATAATTTTGACATGTTTACTTTTTTCATGTGTTATGTTTAATGATAATGATCGTTGAAGTGTCATATTTAGTTTCGCATCAGATCTCAAAAGTACTAATGATAACTTGATAGCGTAATTTAGAATTGTTAATACAATTTTAATAGTAACGTAATTTGGAACGAATATCTTTCTTGGTAAAAGCGTAGTGTGTGAACACGTGTGTGTGTCCACCAGGGCTTGTTTCATTTCAATTGTCATCAGTTGAGATAAGAGCGAGCGCTTTGTTTTGGGGTTAGTGATGACAGCTTGCGAAAACAAACGCCAATTCGTCCCATACGGGCTCAAGACGAGTGATTTCATGTTGTTACAGGCGTTGTTCGAGTCACATTCGCCACTTTGAGAGAAAGAATACGTGTCCTGATCAATTACATCATGTTTTGTAAGATGCGTTCAAAACGTTTTGCTGGAATGACGTCATTTTCCTTCTAGAAGCTTCTCCATTGTATCTCGCACCCAAAACGCTTTAATGACGTCACTTCCCTGCTTCTAGAACTTTAGTATCTCGTACCCAAAATGCTTTAATGACATCATGTAATTGTTTCACGTATTACTGGAATCCTAAAATTTGTTTGATTCTGAATTTTGAGACCAGTCGAGTTGGTTCTCCTCTCTCTCTCTCTCTCATTCCTAATTAGGAAGAGATTACTTTTAACGTAATTTTTTGTGGTCACTTTTAACATTAACTTTTGAGATCTGAATTTAGCAAAGTTATTTAGTTCGTAACGGCGCCTGGTAAAAAAGTGTGTATTGTGTAACGCAGCTGCAGCAAGTGATTTACAGAGGTTTTCACAAGTTGTGTAAGGTAACGTGAAATTTTACTTATTGATACCATGGTATGATAAGTTAGGAAGTTGTGGTATGATAAGTTAGGAAATTTTGAACAAGTGAAATCATTATTGATAAATCTTATGTGTATTTTTGTGTGTTTTTCTATTTACAATTTCTTTATATTTTCACATTTTTTATGTTTGTGATGTAACATTTATTTACATAGCATTGTAAATATTTCTTGGTAATTTAACATTGCATACTTAATTTAACATTGCAATTTAACATTGCATACTTGATTTCATTTATTGAGATTTTCTGTTTAAATCTTGAGTAATTCTTGATAGTTTAAATTTTGCTTGATTAATTTAAATTCTTGATAAAATTTTTGTGAATTAGATTTGTTTCATAATTTAATTCAAGAATTCATTGAGTTTTGTATTATTTTCAACTAATAGTAAATTTTTCAGATTGTGAATTCTAATTATAAACTTTGAATTTTAAAATAAATTTTTGTATTTAACATTTTTAGAAAACAGTGTTTCATTTATTGACCATCAGTGAATAGGATTGATTGTGTGTGCATAAGGCAAAGTGATAAACATGTTTTGTTCTTTTAGTTTTGCTAAAGTGAATTAAGACCAGGGAAACAGTTAGAGTTTTTTGATGGAGTGATGCCCTTTTACTCTAGAAGATTTCTAGTTTAATTTTTGATACTTCACACATATTCTGATGAACTTAGTTTGATATTTCAAGTGATTGATAAATAAGTTTTTTCTTAAGGGATCACTGTTACCTTTAGAGTATTCAGTCGTAACAATTAATGTTATGAGAGTTCAGGTATCTGGCTGAAGTGAGGTATAATTTTGAATCTTGAGGTTAGTTGTGTAATAACCAGGTACTTGATACGCATCATGACAATATATATATATATATATATATATATATATATATATATATATATATATATATATATATTAATATTAAATGTGTGTGAGTGATTCATACAGATAGTTGGCAATGTAATGTGTGTTGATAACATGAGGGAATGAATCGGTGAATAGGTGAAGCAAGGAAGGTTGAGGGATATCTACAGAACCTTTAGCTTTGAAAGAGAAGACTTTATGAACCATAGGTTGGGGTGTATGAAGGTATCATTAAACCAGCTGCTCCACAACACTAGTTGACCTTTAATGCTGATAAGAGAATAAGATGGAAGCTGTTGCGATGAATTGTTGTCCCAGTATGTGTGGAGAATGGGGAGGGGTTGAATGTAATATAATGTTTCAAGTGCGATAATCGCGCGAAGAGAGTTAAAACGGAGGTTGATACAGTGTAAAACATTTGGAGAAGAACATTGAGGAATTGCTGGTTTAATAGTTTGGAAGTGGCACTGGAATGGAAGGGCTGTAATATTCAGGAACATGATAGTGAGACAAGTTGCGGGTAACTAGCGTAGTTTATACAGCTGTTTTATCCTCTGCTGACGTGCCCTCTCTGCCTGCATGGTAAACGAATGGAGCTGTGATCATTTCCTGCGAAAAGTAAGTCCTGACCGGTTTCGAAAATAAAGTCAGGACCTGCACCCCGTCTCTTATCTTTTCACCTATATATATGTGTGTGTGTTTGTTCGTGTGTTTGTTTGTTTTTTTGTTTCTTTGTTAACTATACCACATGCGCAATTATCTGTGGATTAATGCAATCACTGACAGGACCTCATTAAAAGTGGCCAGTTTCAATGAGGTCCTGTCAGTAATTATATATATATATATATATATATATATATATATATATATATATATATATATATATATATATATATATATATATATATATATATATATATATATATATATATATATATATATATATATATTGTCACCCATCTGCCAGATTGGCATCTTAATTTTGTATATAGCTCTAATTTTCATTTTTTGTGGAAATGTACAGTTCATTCCTGTACCTGTTTTTTAAGATCCCTGGTTGTATCTTTAGTTATCCTGTTTTCAGAGCTTTTGTTTTTGTTTTAAGTTTTCTTCGACCATTGATTTCATGCATAGTTAGTCTCACCTGGTCCTCTACTGTGATAAGTGTCCTATTGGAGTAGCTGTCTTCTTTATTTTTCAGTTTTTGTAATGTATTAATGTTCTTTTATATAAGTCTTGAGTGAACCTTAGTGAAACTGATAACGTAACTCATATTTAAAATTTAGTATATTAAGGTTTATTGATTTTGTATTTGTGCGGTGCAGGATTGTTTGAGTGTTTCCTGGTTTATGCGGTAAGAAAGGGATTAACGTAATTATGTAAACTGTTTCAATATTAAATATTAAAGTGTTAAATTTTGTTCTGTTTTGAAATTAAACCTTTCCCTTACTTATTTTATGTGACCTATGGAAGAACTTTTATTCTCTGAACCTTGGCCATAAAGCCGTCACATAAATTGGGGCCTGACCGGGATCTATCTCGTTTACCGTATTGAGGATTCATTCAGTTAGACAATTGTCGCCGCAAATAGTGTTCAATATTTCTGGTTTCACTCAAGATTTATTATAAACATTCTGAATACCTGTTATTAGGGTTAATGATATATATGTGCGCGCTGTGAAACCATGTTCGTATTATTGTTTATAGACGGTTTGCTCTGTTGGGTAATGTTAACGCAGTAGTATATTTTTTATTTTCGCCCTCATAGAGTCGACGACTCCTCGAGACTCACGAGAGCTATCCGGAAGCTCTTATCCATATTTTGTCCTTATATAATTACAACTACGACTTGTGCAGTCATTTCCCCTGGGTTGGACGATACCAGGATCGCGTAGTTTAGACGATAGGTGAGGAATCGTTTAAACCTTTATTTACTTTATTTTTTCTCTGCGAAGACGTTCAAAGTTTGTAAGTTGTCATTCAAGTTGTTTGGAGTAAATAACGCTTGTTTAGGACCAACGGGTTATTTCCTTAGTTCCTCCATATCAGCTTGAATCGGGAATGTAAAATTGTTTTCACTCCCTCGTGTTCTTTATTACCTTTGCTTTCGAATCGGGACTGTCCTTTTCCCTAAAAACCTTAAAATAATCTTATTACTTGTAATGCTTGTTGTTTAATTTTGTCGAGAAACTATAAACTCGCTAACATGATAATTTTGTATTGTTGTTTGTAATGCATTTACTTGAATGGCAGCAGGAACGTGTTAGTCTATTATAATTGTAAAACAGGAATTCAATTGTTTACTAAAGGAAGTTTTCTTTAACTTTAACCATGGCTCAATTTAACGTTCAGAAGTTTGCTGCGGATCCCTCTGATGAGTTAGTTAGTATCCCAAATGCTAAGAAACTAGAGCTTCTCGAGTTAGCTAGTCATTTGTCAATTGCAACTAGGAGTAGCATGCGGAAGAATGAAATTCGCAACCGGATTCTTGAGCATTATATGCGTGTGGGTAAACTAGGCAATGAAGGTAGACAGTATATAACTCGTGAACCAGCAGAACTAACCCACGAGCAACAGTTAGAATATGAGCACATTTTCCTTGAATGCGAGAAACTTGCGGCACAAAATTTAGAATCTGAGAGATTAGCGGAAGCTCAAAGGTTAGAGTCAGAGAGACAAATGTCGAAACTTAAATTAGAATTCGAGATGGAGAAAGCTAAACTTCAGTTAGCTTTAGAGAGAGAGAAAGAAAAACTGGACTATGAAACGTCGTTAGCACTTAAATTTGAACAGGAAAAAGCAAGGCTTTCTAGAGAGAATAAGGAACATGAAATTTTTGGTTTTGGAAGCTCAGGAGAAACCCTTTGATTTAGCAAAAACATTGTTGGTTCCCACATTCATAGATTATGACCCTGAAGATTATTTTAAGGTTTTTGAAGAGACTGCCTTGCATTTGGATTGGCCACGCGATCAGTGGGTTTGGCTATTAAGGCCGAAATTAACTGGGAAAGCTGCGAAAGTTTGTAGACATCTCGAAAATACTACAGATTACCAGAATGTTAAACAAGCAATTTTGGATGCTTTTTCAATCTCTGTCGAGGGATATCGTCAGACCTTTCGTAACAAAACTAAGTTCACAACTCAAACCTATGTAGAATTCGCTTCAGAGAAATTAAGAGTTTAGGAAATGGGTAAAATCTGCTGCAGTAAGTGCTTTGCTGAATTAGAGAATTTGATTGTACTTGAAGAGTTTAAACGAAAGCTTCTTTGAACATTATGATGTATTTAGAGGATAGGAAGAAAAAGACTTGTTAAAGGCAGCTTTTCTAGCAGACACTTACTCTTTAATACATAAATTTGGCAACAGTAAGAGAACCGACGAGAATGTAAAACCATTTCCAGCTAAAAACTCTGAAACTCTGACTGATATGGCAAAAGCGTCTAATGTTCGTTGTAGTTATTGTAAGAAAGACGGTCACACAATTAAAAATTGCCCAGATCCTAAATGTGAAACTTCCTTGCCTTTTCGGAACCCATTTAACCCTTTTCTTAACTTTAAAGGTAAAACAGATGGTCAGATTAAGCCTGTCTCCCATATCCATTCTGAAAAGCCTGTAAATCTATTTGATGATTTTACTTTTGATGGAACTGTAGCTTTGAACTCTGATGGGGATAGATATAAAGTCAGGATACTTTTGTGACACAGGTGCTTCGCAAAGTTTACTTTTGAGAAATGCTCTCCCAAATATTGAAGCTAACGTAACTAATGAACATGTTCTTGTGAAAGACCTTTCACAAATATCTAAAGTTTCCCTTGCTAATGTTCATCTTGATTGTCTTATAAAGAAGGGTAACTGGTAGGCATAAGAGATATTGAATTTCCAGTAAAAGATGTAACTTTATTATTGGCTAATAACCTTGCAGGACGTTTGGTAGTTCCCAATGTCATTGTAATGGAAAACCTGTAGGTGAAAAAACATTGAACCTGATCCCGATTGCTCTGTAAATCCTTCTTGTGTTGTCACTGTAGCCAGAAATCTAGTTCGGATGAATCTAAAGTCACTTCTGTAAATTTTGAAGCACGAGATGTTATGAGTAGAGATAACCTTATTAAAGCTCAGAAGCACGATAACAATTTAAGTAAACTTCATGACCAAGCGGTTCCTAGAAGTGAGATTAGCAAATCCCCATGTTTTTTTTACTTTGAATCTGATTTGTTAATGAGGTTTTACCGTTCCCCTAAGAGATCTAGTGAAGACACCTGGAGCGAAAAGTGACAAATTGTGCTACCTCTTTCTGTTAGGAATTTTGTAATGGAAATACCTCATGATGCCTATGGAGGACATTTAGGAATTCATAAGACCTATTGTAAGATTTTGAATTATTTCTTTTGGCCTAATATGAAAAAGGATGTAGCAGAATTTGTTCGCACTTGTCATGTATGTCAGATATCAGGAAAACCTAACCAGGTAATACCCAAGGCACCTTTACAACTGATCTTAGTCCCTGATGAACCTTTTAGTAAGATAATTATAGATAACGTTGGTCCTTTACCAAAAATCAAGAAAGTTAATCAATACTTGCTCACTATAATATGTCCTACGACCCGTTACCCTATTGCCATCCCTCTTCGTAACATTTCTGCTAAGAACATTGCTAATTCTTTACTGAAAGTTTTCACGAATTTCGGTATCCCAAAGGAAATACAAAGTGATCGAGGTTCAAATTTCACCAGTGACCTTTTTGCCCAGGTACTTAAAGAACTAAATATTAAACAAACTTTGTCTGCTGCCTATCACCCAGAGTCTCAGGGTGCCCTCGAGTTTGGCACCAAACTTTCAAGAGTATGCTTAGGAAATTTTGTGTTGAAAGTCAACTTGAGTGGGAGGAGGGCATTGATTTTCTTCTATTTGCTATCAGGAAGTTCCCATGAGTCCCTTGGTTTTTCACCCTACGAGATGTTGTTTGGGAGGTCAGTTAGAGGACCTCTTTCAGTAATTAAAGAGGAATGGTTGAACACCCTCTGAGTCTAGCCAAACCATTCAACAATATATGAATAAACTTAAAAGCACGTTAATGCAGGTTAGGAACATTGCTGGGGAGAAATTAAGGGGTCAACAGATCTTAATGAAGAGAAACTATGATAAAGCTTGTAAAGTCAGAAAATTTAAACCTAATGACCTTGTGTTAGCCTACCTTCCTGTCCCTGGTTCCCCTCTTAAAGCTAAGTTTTGTGGGCCCTATCCCATCATAAAAAATGTAAACAATAATACCTACATTATCAGAACTCCAGATCGTAGAAAACCCACTCAGATCATTCATGTTAATTTACTCAAGGCTTATCACTCTAGGGAAACTGGAAATGGTTCTAGTGAGACGGTTGTTAATCTTAATTTTAAGGTAGAGACACCAGGAGAGGACAACCATTGAAGACCTTATTGCTTCCTCCATGCCACAAACCAATACAGAGGTTCTAAATAACCTGGATCTATTCTTGAGCCACCTCTCTCCTTGGCAGTCGCAAGACTTGAAGAATGTAATCTCTAGCCATTCAACTCTCTTTAATGATTTTCCCAGGAAAAGTGATTTGCTGCTACATGACATCGAGCTGGTTCCTGGTACAACACCCATTCGTCAGCAGTCCTATCGTGTGGGTCCTGAGAAGAAGAGCAAAATGAAGGAGGAAGTCGAATATCTTCTCCGGCATGGTCTAGCAAGACTGAGTAAATTACCATGGGCTTCACCTTGCATCCTAGTTCCAAAAGAGGATGGTAGCTACAGATTTTGTACAGACTATAGAAAGATTAATAATGTCACAATTAAAGATTCCTACCCTTTGCCACTCATTGATGATTTAATCGATTCAGTAGGACAAGCCAAGTTTGTAACGAAGATAGACCTCTTAAAGGGCTATTATCAGGTAGGATTAACTGAAAGAGCTAAGTTAATATCTGCTTTCATTACACCCTTTGGACTCTTTCAGTACGAGGTCATGTTTTTTTTGGCCTTACCAACGCCCCATCTACCTTTCAGCGCCTTGTAAACTTCATCATCCAAGATTTGGAAGGTGTTTATTGTTACCTTGATGATATAATAGTCACTGGACAGACTTGGGAAGAACATGTGAATAGGCTCAAGTGTTTGTTCCGTAGGTTAGAAGAGGCTGGATTAACCATAAATCTTAAAAAATCTGTCTTTTGTAAAGCTACTGTTACCTACTTGGGCCACATTGTTGGGGATAGTAATGTTCGACCAAAAACTGCCAATGTAGAAGCTGTTCTAGAGTACCTGTTCCGACCACCAGAAAGTCCTTACAAAAATTCTTAGGGTTAGCCTCATACTACAGGAGATTCTGTAAGAACTTTTCTTCAGTTGCTGGCCCTTTAACATCCCTAACCAGTCCCAAAGTTAAATTCATTTGGACTGAAGAATGTCAAGCCTCTTTTGAAGCCTTAAAGCTGTTTTTGATAAACAACCCTGTTCTTAAATCCCCAGATTTTAACAAGCTTTTATCCTTCAAATCGATACTAGTGATGCGGGAGCAGGAGGGGTGCTACTCCAAGAGTCAGACGGTATACTTCACCCAGTCAGCTACACCTCCACTAAGTTCAAGCATCACCAGAAGTCCTACAGCACCATTGAGAAGGAAGCACTTAGTTTGGTACTCGCCCTGCAAAAATATGAATACTACCTACTAGGTGCTGCTGAAGTACTAGTCTTCACCGACCACAACCCCTTGACCTTCCTCGACAAGATGAAGTCCCACAACCAACGTCTACTACGCTGGTCCATCTATCTGCAGAAGTTCCCTCTGCAGATCCGCCACATCAGAGGAATCGAGAACATCATGGCAGATGCCTTATCGCGACTGTCTCCTTACATTGATACCTCCTTCACCAGTCTACAGTATCGTCCGTCTTAGCCTCATCAGCCTCTTTTTCTACGAGCCACTCTGTTGGGCTCGTCCTTTAAGGGAGGTGTCACCCATCTGCCAGATTGGCATCTTAATTTTGTATATAGCTCTAATTTTCATTTTTTTGTGAAATGTACAGTTCATTCTGTACCTGTTTTTAAGATCCCTGGTTGTATCTTTAGTTATCCCGTTTTCAGAGTGCTTTTGTTTTCCCCACCTTCTTTTAAGTTTTCTTCGACCACCGATTTCATGCATAGTTAGTCTCACCTGGTCCTCTACTGTGATAAGTGTCCTATTGGAGTAGCTGTCTTCTTATTCTTCAGTTTTTGTAATGTATTAATGTTCTTTTATATAAGTCTTGAGTGAACCTTAGTGAAACTGATAACGTAACTCATATTTAAAATTTAGTATATTAAGGTTTATTGATTTTGGTATTTGTGCGGTGCAGGATTGTTTGAGTGTTTCCTGGTTTATGCGGTAAGAAAAGGATTAACGTAATTCTGTAAACTGTTTCAATATTAAATATTAAAGTGTTAAATTTTGTTCTGTTTTGAAATTAAACCTTTCCCTACTTATTTTATGTGACCTATGGAAGAACTTTTTATTCTCTGAACCTTGGCCATAAAGCTGTCATAATATATATATATATATATATATATATATATATATATATATATATATATATATATATATATATATATATATATATGATGATTATATATATATGTATATATGTATATATATATGTATATATGTATATATATATGTATATATGTATATATATATATATATATATATATATATATATATATATATATATATATATATATATATGTATATATGTATATGTATATGTATATATGTATATGTATGTATATATATATATATATATATATATATATATATATATATATATATATATATATATATATGTGTGTGTGTGTGTGTGTGTGTGTGTGTGTTTGTTTGTGGATGTGTGTACATTTTTGCATGCATGATTATGTAAATATATGCAGGAAGGACTATGTATTCTTGTGTATTATTGCCTATTCCAGTATAAAGTATTCATAAACAAAAGCATGAAATAGATGTACATAACCTTTTTCGTGCAGCATCATAGCCGAATGTATCTTGAACAAATGATTCCAGAGTATAGTAAATTTCAAAGGAAAGAAACGGAATCTTGTGATACTGATACTGGCCAGTGTCATTCGATTCGGTCTCCAGATTCCGCTCCGTGTGTATACCACTTGATTTATCCTTTGCAATGATAGGATAAATTCAAAGGCAGAGCTGGTTACACGAGCAGTAACATGCTACGATGCTACGTATTTACGGGCGCGTGCATTTAATACAAGGACCAGCAATCGAATAAATTAACATAGACATGTGATTTTGCGATCCTGCTGCCCCGGACAACAGTCTGCTCGTCTCGGCTTCTGTGCTGTCGCTTGGAATGTCCCGTCCTTGCCTGGCTGATGAACGAGAAGTAGCAGAATGTTTTGTATTTTCTTTTTTATATATAATGTTATTGATCAAGACAAATCTTTCACTTCCATCCGTTGGAAATATTATTCTAGTATTTATTGCATGAAACTTTAACTTTTCTGCACATTATAACGTGCTGTCTGTTGATGCTAGAAATGTAGGTAATGTCCGTAACGCTTCATAATGTAGAGCTTCATTTCTCTTTCTCCACAGTTGCCTAAAATTTTAACAGCGACAATAAATATATGTTTGTGTCGTGGACCCGAAGGACTTCTCAAGTGTTAAATGATAATTACAACTTACCTTTAACCATGCTTGGTTAGCATTTTTTTTTTTATTGCAAAGTGGCTAGTGGTCATGTGAGAGGAAAATAAGAGTGACCAACCAATGACATGATGGCAGCGCACGTGGCTAAAATTAAATAACAGATAATTTCAGGCCATCGATTGAGACAAGGTATATGTCTTTCTAATTGGAATAAAAAAAATACACTCAGTTGTCCCTAAGTGAAGAGTCAAATAACGTGTTGAAACACATCTTACTGTTCAAAAAATCAATGATCCATTCATCTTGAAGAAGGGAGGGGAAAGGGAGATCAATAATCCAGGCGAATTGGTTTCCCTAGAAAGGAATGTGGTGTATTCACCGGATAAGTAAGAAACAAGTGCTTGTCCGTGCTCATATAATAACTGATGGCCCTTTCCTACCTTCCAGGTATGACAATTAAAATATTTAAACACGAATAGCAACGGCAGATCACTAACCTTCCCGTGGTTAATTTTTTACTCAGTGATTTTAGGAAAAGTGATATTGAACATCTAGGGACGTCTGATGACAGCTGGTTTAACTGCGATCTTGCGCTTTAAATGCTTCATACCTGCACGATATTTATGTCATCTTTTTCATATTGATAAGATAAAATGGAAATTCTGCAAGAACCATGTTTACCAATCATGACCTTTAAAGGTTCAATGATAAAGTCAGAATGTTTTGGGCAGTTTGGTATCCTGTTTATACAAGTAAATGATAACTGTAATGCCATACTAATCATATCTACTCATTTTAGAATCATCAGGTCAGAAGTCAAGGCCACAGTGTTTAGGTAGTTTAAATGTTTCGTAGCCGGCAAATTATTTGTGTTCTCTATTTTCGTTGATTAACTGTAGTGGCGATTACCCAATCATTATGTTTACCAAGTTTGTTCCAGATTGATCAAAGGTCAAGGCCACGGTCTCCTGCATATTTTGGGACTTGTAATATCACGCGAAGTGCGGGTACATCATGAACGCGAGGGTCAGGCTGTTTGTCATTGATACAGTTCACTCTCATACCATGGAGTATGTTGTGAACTTCTAAGAATTTGCTCTCCACTCTATTTTCGGAATGGTTTAACTTGTCTCATGGTAAATTGTTTAAAAAGGAGGATTTTCTTCATTTTAAAAGAAATTACCTATGTACATTTTTTTTATATTGACCTAGATTAAATTTGGCAGCTGTGGTCATTTTTTCACATTAAGAAATAACCAGCCATCGTCATCTGTTTTACTGCGTCCATATCAGGTTAGTGTATGTTTTGCATGGGAGATTATCGTTTTATTTTTTGCAATGTCAGTTTTGCAGTTTATGCTAGTAATTCTATCAGAATTTGTATATTTTAAGCTTTTAGGATTAGCCCTATTAGTAAAGAAAATTGTTATTTTGCGGTCATGGTTCCATTTGCAGTCTTCATTCAATTCTCTTTATCAATATATGTTTATAAAAGCCTTCCTTCAAATGTGAAATCACCCTGTGCACTGAGTTGTTTCCCAAGGATGGAACCCTCATTTTCACGGGATGCAACTTCACTGATTCCCGAAGTGCGTCTTTATATGCTCCCCTGTCAACAATTCCAGGCTGCCTCCAGTTAATGCCCAGATCTAACAGTGGACAAGTTAAAGTAAAGATGTTCTAATTTTATGTTGTTACAATATCAACAAAACATCAGATAATGGTGTATGGCAAGAAGCGGGAAGAGCAAAATCATCTCGGCACCAAATTATATACAGTAGTTTAGCACAAATCCCTACGATTTACAGTGGAGTGTTACTTGGAGAGACAACGTCATCTTTTACAGCTTTATCACACTTTTCCTCTCTGTACACCTTAGTGCTTTTCTCTACCTTCTCATATTTAATGGTACCATAACTTTCTCTCTTTAAAATCCTTAATAATATCGTATCATTTTAAAGTCTTTAATTACATTTATTTCTCACTTTATGCTTCGTTTTAACATTTCTATATTTTTTTAGTCTGTAATTCTCAGTAA